>NW_026125548.1:0-134569 GCF_943737965.1 Phodopus roborovskii
TATTTTTTATTTAATTTTACATAACAAAGTCCAATTAAATGAAAACAAACATTTATACACAATATTTGGGAATTTGGGCGTCGTTCTTTCCAAACTACTTCCTGCTGGTAAGGGGCGCTGTCTTGGGGGGATTCGAAGAAGATTCAGATATCCTAGCTGTAGTCTGTAGGGCTGTTTTGTCCAGCTGTTTGGAATGTAGGATCAGCTTGTACTCTGTTTCAGGCGGTCTGGTGTGATCAAACCACATTAGTCTGGAAGGAATCCACATCTTTTCATTTTCTGTGGAAACAAAAATAGAAATACTTTTCCCCAGTAACTTGTTCTTCAACTTAAATTTTGGAGTCAAAGCGTTTTTTTTTTTTTTTTTTTTTTTTTTTTTTATTATTTTACATGTCGATCCCAGTTCCCTCTCCCTCCCTCCCTCCCTCCCCCCAAGCCCTCCCTCCCTCCTTCCCTCCCTTTTGCCCTCTCTAACCTCTCCCATGCACTCTAAACACCCTCCCCTCCCAACCCCCACCACAATACAATATGTAGGGGAATGCCATCCAGTTGGGGTCATGTAGATCTGACAGGTCCTGTGAAGTAGGGACTAGGGCTTCTCTCCTATCTCTAGAATAAGGCAGTTATCCCTCCATGGGGGATATGTTTACAAAGATCCTTTTGTGCACCAGGGATACATCCTGGCTCCACTGTCTGAGGTCTCTTAGACTGCTCAGACCTTCTGGCTGAGACCCATATTCAGGGGGGTCCGAGTCAGACCCCTGTTGGCTTCCCAGCTATCAGTCTAGTGGCCCTTAGCTCCTCCTTGTTCAGGTAAGCTGTCTCTATGTACTTCTACCGCATGGTCTTGTCCTCTCCATCTGCTTCTGGGTTCTAGTTTGACTCAGTATTTATGTATGGGTGTTTGCTCCTGTTTTCAACAGGCATTAGTTGAGGACTCCATGGAGAAGTTAGTTGTTGATCTCACTCTCCGGGAAGGGCATTTATGATAGCCTTTCCACGGAAGCTGAGATTGTTAGTTGGGAGCAGTCTTGTAGTTCCCTCAACCTTTCTTTGTGTTCAACTTTATCTTCAAACCAATATTGGCTCCCTCTTTTATGTTCTCTCTCTCTGTCTCTGTCTCTCTCACTCTTTCCTATTTTCCATTCCTAACCAGGCTCAATCCTCCTGGTCGCACATGCCTTCCTCTCCTCCCTCTCATTTTCTCCTACTTCTCTCTCCATTAGCTGTCCTCCCCCACTATACCTGAGGTCTGGGGGACTTGTCCCTTCCCAGTTCTGTGAGGGACTTTATATGAATCTCTTAGAATACAACGTGTATTCTAGTTCCTCTGGTGATGTGAATTATAGGCTGGTGATCATTTGATCTAGTTCTAAAATCCATATATGAGTGAGTACATACTGTGTTCCTCTTTTTGTGACTGGGTTACCTCATTCAGGATGGTTTCTTCAAGTGCCATCCATTTGCCTGCGAATTTCAAGATACCATTATTTTTTTCTGCAGAGTAGTATTCCATTGTGTAGATGTGCCACATCTTCATTAACCATTCTTCAATTGAAGGGCATCTAGGTTGCTTCCAGGTTCTTGCTATTACAAATAGTGCTGCTATGAACATAGTTGAACAGATGTCTTTGTTGCATTGATGTGAATCCTTTGGGTATATGCCTAAGAGGGGGGATTGCCGGGTCCTGTGGTAAACTAATTCCCATTTTCCTGAGGAACCGCCATACTGATCTCCAAAGTGGCTGTATGAGTTTGCACTCCCACCAGCAGTGGAGGAGTGTTCCACTTTCTCCACATCCTCTCCAACATAAGTCATCACTGGTGTTTCTAATTTTAGCCATTCTGGCAGGGGTAAGATGGTATCTCAAAGTTGTTTTGATTTGCATTTCCCTGATAGCTAAGGATGTGAAGCATTTTCTTAAGTGTCTTTCAGCCTTTTTGATTTCCTCCATTGAGAATTCTTTCTTCAGTTCTGTACCCCCATTTTTTAATAGGGTTATTTGGTGTTTTGTTGACTAGTTTCTTGAGTTCTTTGTATATTTTGGAGATCAGCCCTTTGTCGGATATAGGATTAGTGAAAATCTTTTCCCAGTCAGTGGGCTGCCGTTTGGTCTTGTCAACTGTGTCCTTTGCCTTACAGAAGCTTCTAAGTTTGAAGAGGTCCCATTTATTAATTGTTTCTTTCAGTGTCTGTGCCCCTGGAGTTATGTTCAGAAACGGTCTTCTATACCAATTTGTTCAAGGGTGCCTCCTACTTTCTCTTCTAAGAGGTTCAATGTGGCTGGATTGATGTTGAGGTCTTTGATCCATTTGGACTTGAGTTTTGTGCATGGCGACAGACATGGGTCTATCTGCAGTCTTCTACACACCCTCATCCAATTGTGCCAGCAACATTTGTTGAAGATGCTGTCTTTGCCCCCATTGTATAATTTTAACTGTTTTGTCGAAAATCAGGTGTTCTTAGGTGTGTGGATTAATATCAGGATTTTCAGTTCGATTCCATTGGTCTACCTGTCTATTTTTATGCCAATACCAGGCTGTTTTCAGAACTATAGCTCTGTAGTAGAGCTTAAAGTCAGGAATGGTGATGCCTCCTGATGTTCTTTTATTGTATAGGGTTGTTTTGGCTATCCTGGGTCTTTTGTTTTTCCATATAAAGTTGATTATTATCCTTTCAAGGTCGGTGAAGAATTGTGGTGGGATTTTAATGGGGATTGCATTGAATCTGTAGATTGCTTTTGGTAAGATTGCCATTTTTACTATGTTTATCCTACCTATCCAAGAGCATGGGAGGTCTTTCCATTTCTGGTATCTTCTTTAATTTCTTTCTTTAGAGTCACAAAGTTCTTATTATATAGATCTTTTACTTGTTTGGTAAGCGTTACATCAAGATACTTTATGTTGCTTGTGGCTTTTGTAAAGGGTGATGTTTCTCTGATTTCTTTCTCTGCCTCTTTGTCGTCTGAAAAAAATAGGGCTACTGATTTTTTGAGTTTATCTTGTATCCTGCTAGTTTGCTGAAGGTGTTTATCAGCTGTAGGAGTTCCCTGGTAGAGTTTATTGGGTGCGGCTTTTAAATATTATAATATTTTCCGAAAAAAGAGAGTTTTTTTTTTTCTTTTCCCAATTTGGATGCTTTTTTTTCAAGAGTTTAGGTCTTCCCTCTGGTCAGGTCCGGTGTCCCTGGGGATTCACCCATCATGACTTTGGTCCTCCCTGGACCAACAAAACCCTCCTCCCTTCCTTTATGAGGACTGTTTAGCTCATCCCAGTGTTTGGTTGTGGATCTCTGCATCTGCTTCATCAGTTATTGGATAATGGCTCTCTGATGACTATTAGGTTAGTCACCAATTTTATTGCAGTAGATGGCCAGTTCAGGCACCCTCTCTGCTATTGCTAAGACTCTTAGCTGGGGTCATGCTTTGTAGAATCTTGGGAGTTTCCCTGATAGCAGGTTTCTCCCTAATCCAAAAATTCCTCCCCACATCAAGACACCATTTTAATTACTCTTCCACTCCATTCTGTACTCAAACTTCCTCGTGAACCCAGCCCACCCTTATGTTCCCAGTCTCCCATCCTTCCCACACCCACACCCAGTTTACCAAGGATATTTCTTGTATTTCCCAGTCCCAGGGAAATTCACAAATTCCTGTTTGGATCCTCCTTGTTCTATGGAGCTGTGGATTGTAGGTTGGTTACTCTATACTTTACTCTTAATACCCACTTATGAGTACAGACATACAATATTTGTCTTTATGAGTCTGGGTTATCTGGAGAATGTTTTTTGTTTGTTTGTTTGTTTTGTTTTTTATTTGTTTGTTTTTCTTTTTCTTTTTTTTTTGTTTCAAACACTTGCCTGCATAAGGCCATTTTTATTTATAGGCGAGTAATACTCCATTGTATAAATGTACCACATTTCTATCCATTCATCAGTGGAGGACATCTAGATTGTTTCTGCATTCTGGCTATTATGAATAAGGCTGCTATGAACTTAGTAGAGCAAGTGTCCTTGTTGTATGATTGGGTATCATTTGGGTATGTACAAAGTTGGTATAACTGGGTCTTGAAGTAGATTGATTCTGTTTTCTGAGAAACTTCCTTATTGATTTTCAAAGTGTCTGTACAAGTTTGCACTCCCACTAGCTGTGGAGG
This sequence comes from Phodopus roborovskii, assembly GCF_943737965.1. NCBI lineage: Eukaryota > Metazoa > Chordata > Mammalia > Rodentia > Cricetidae > Phodopus > Phodopus roborovskii. The sequence goes on from NW_026125548.1 coordinate 4,156, forward strand.
GGTGTTTCTCACTCCACATCCTCTCCAACATAAGCTGTCACTAGTGTTTTTGATCTTAGCCATTCTGACTGATATAAGATTTGCATTTCCCTGGTAATGAAGGATGTTGAACAATTTTTTAAGTGTGTTTCACAGTTTGAGATTCTTCTGCTGAGAATTATGCTTATATCTGTACCTCATTTTTTAAAATATGATTACTTTGTGTCAATATATTTTGGAGATCAACCTTCTACCAGATATGGTGTTGGTGAAAGTATTTCCCCACTGTGTAGTCTGCTGTTTTGTCCTATTTGCTGTGTCCTTTGCCTTACAGAAGCTTCTCAGTTTCAGGAGGTCCCATTTACTAATTGTGCATCTCAGTGTCTGTGCCACTGGTGTTATATTCAGGAAGTGGTCTCCTTTGCCAATGAGTTCAAGGCAACTTTTACTTTTTCTTCTTTCAGGTTCAGTGTGGCTGGACATATGTTGAGGCCTTTGGCCCTCTTGAACTTCAATTTTGTGCAGGGCAATAGGTTTGAATCTATTTGCATTCTTCTACATGTCAATATCTTTATGCCAGAACCTTTTTTAAGATTGTATGATTTGGCTTCTTTGTCAAAAATCAGTTGTTTCTAGGTGTGTGGATTTATGTCAGTGTGTGCACTTCAATTCCACTGTTCCACATGTCTGTTTCTAATGCCAACACCACGCTGTTTTTATTACTGCAGCTTTATAGTAGAGCTTGAAGTCAGGGGTGGTGTACAAATTTGTTCTAGATATTCTGAGATTTTTGTTTTTCCATGTGAAGTTGAGTATGATTTTTTTCTATGTCTGTAAAGAATTGTACTGTGATTTTGATGGGGATTGTATCGAATCTGTACATTGCCTTGGTAAGATTGCCATTTTTCCTATATTGATCCTACCTATCCAAGAGCATGGGAGAGCTTTCAGTTTTCTTATATCTTCTTTAATTTCTTTCTTTAAAGTACTTAATGTTCTTGCCATACAGTTTTCTCATTTGTTTGGCTAGAGTTACGCTAAAATACTTTGTTATTTGTTGCTGTTATAAAGAGTGTTGTTTCTCTGACTTTCTCAGTTTTCCATTTATCATTTGTTTATAAGAAAGCCACTGATTTATTTTATTTTTGAGATAATTTTGTATCCTTACACATTACTGAAGGTGTTTGTCAGTTGTAGGAGTTTCTTGATAAAAATTTTGGAGTCACTTATGTATACTATCATATGATTTGCAAATAGCAAAATTTTGGCTTATTCCTTTCCAATTTATATCCTCTTGGTCTCCTTTTGTTGTCTCACTTTGAGTACTACGTTGAATAAGTATGGAGAAAGTGAACAACCTTGTCTTGTTTCTGATTTTTGTGGAGTCACTTTGAGTTTCCTCTTCATTTAATTTGATGTTGGCTGTCAGCTTCCTGTAAATTGCTTTTACTGTGTTTAGACATGCTCCTTATATTCCTGATCCTTCCAAGACCTTTATCAGGAAGGGCTGTTGGATTTTGTCAATGGTCTTTTTAGCATTTAATAAGACGATAATATAGTGTTTTTTCTTTCAGTTTGTTTATATGATGGATTACATTGAAAGATTTTCTTTTTTGTTTGTTTTTTCTTCCTTTTTTATTTAAATTTGAAACATTGTTTTACTTGTAATCCCAGTTCCCTCACCCTCCCATCCCTCCTTATCACTCCCACCAAAACATAGCCCACCCCCTTTCTGTTCCCCAGGGAAGGTAGGTAATGCCTTCCCTGGGGAGTCTTCAAAGTCTGTCATATCATTTGAGGCAAGACCTAGGTCCTTCCCCAAGTGTCTAGGCTGAGAAAGTATCCCTCTATGTGGGATGGGCTCCCAAAAATCCACTTGTATATTAGGCATAAATACTAATCCATAACTAGAGGCCTCACAGACTGCCCAGTCCTCCTAACTAATATCCACATTCAGAGGGTCTGGGTCAGTTCTTTGCTGGATTTTCAGCTTCCAGACTGGGAGCATGAGCTTCCTCTTGTTCAGGTCAGCTGATTCTGTAGGTTTCTCCAACGTGGTCTTGACCCCTTTTCTCATCACTGCTCCCTCTCTGCAACTGGATTCCAGGTGTTCAGCTAGTGTTTAGCTGTGGGTGTCTGCTTCTGCTTCTATCAGCTACTTGATGTAGTCTCTAGGATAATATATAAGATAGTTGTCAATCTCATTATCGTGGAATGGCATTAAAGGAAGCCTCTCCACTATTGCTTAGATTGTTAGTTGTGTTCATCCTTGTAGATCTCTGGGCATTTTCTTAGTGCCAGATTTCTCCTTAAATCTATAATGGCTCCCTCTATTATGATGAACTATCCATTCATTTCTTTAATGAAGTCTACCTGATCATTGTGGGTGATTTTTTTTAAGTGTTCTTGAATTCAGTTTTCCAGTATTTTATTGAATATTAGTCTGTAAATCTCTTTCTTTTTTGTATCTTTGTGTGTTTTTGGTGTCAGGGTAACTGTAGCCTTGTAAAAAGAATTTGACAATGTTCTTTCTGTCTATTGTGTGGAACAATTTGGGGAGTGTTGTGTTGGTATTAGCTTTTCTTTGAAATTCTGCTCTGAAACCATATGGGCCGGGGCTATTTTTTTTTTTTTTGGCCAGGGGAGAATTTTAATGACTGCTTCAATTTACTATGGTATCATAGGTCTATTTAAATTTTTATGTGGTCATGATTAAATATTGGAGTGTGGGACATATCATAAAATAATTTCCATTTCTTGTACCTTTTCCAATTTTGAAGTATGACCTAATAATTCTTTGGATTTCTTTAGTTTCTGTTGTTATGCCCCCTTTTCATTTCTGATTTTTTTAATTTTGATATTCTTTCTCTGCCCTTTTGTTAGTTTGGAGAAGGGTTTCTCTATCTTGTTGATTTTCTCAAAGAACTAACTCTTTGTTTCATTGATTCTTTGTGTTATTCTCTTTGTTTTGTTTTGTTTTATTTTGTTTTTTATTGATTTCAGCCCAGAATTTGATTATTTCCTGCAGTCAACTTCCCCTGGGTGAGGTTGCTGCTTTTTTTCTAGAGCTTTCAGGTGTGTTAGAGATTTCTTCAAATTCTTTATGTGGGCACAGAGTGGCATGCACTTTCCTCTTAACACTGTTTTCCTAGTGTCCCATAAGTTTGGGTATGTTTGAATTCATTCTATTGAATTCTAGGAAGTCTTTAATTTCTTGCTTTATTTATTCATTAATGTAGTGTTTATTTGGGAGTTGTTCGGTCTCTACGAGTTTGTAGGCATCTGTAGTTTGTGTTGTTTAATTCTAACTTTTCCCCATGGCTGATCCCATATGATACAGGGGTTTATTTCAATTATTTTGTATCTGTTGAGATTTGCTTTGTGATCAAGTAGTGGTCAGTTTTATTTCTTTGTTAACTTTCTGTCTGGCTTACTTGTCCACAGTGATAATGTGGTGTTGAAGTCTCCCATTATTAAATACACTGGCACTTTCCCATTTAGGTTTGGTATAATTACAGGTACAGGTGTGGATTCTTTTGTTGCCTTTGTTGGATGGGTCTTTTGTTCATATATATATATATATATATATATATATATATATATACATATATATATATATATATCCCAGTTCCCTCTTCCTCCCTCTCTTCCTTCCTCCCTCTTTCTCTCTCCCCCCTCACATGAATCATTCATTACCACCCTCCCCTCCCCTTCCTCCTACTCCACATGTAGAGTGATGCCATCCAGGAGGAGTCATCTAAATCTGCCTTATTCCTTTATTTTCTTTTGTCCTGAATGGCCAAAGGTTCTGTTGATTGACTGGTTTTCAGGTCCAGGAGGGTTGTCTCAGTTGAGGTTTGTGGAAGCTTGGGTACCTTGAACCATCATATCATCCAGTTCTGCCTGGTGTGGGCTTTACTTGTACCCTATGGGGTCTGTTGTTCTGACTGGTATGGGTTGTTCCTTATGCCTGTTTTACTTCCTGGTATGGTTTGTGCTTTTCCTATAGGGTCTGCTGATGTTGTGGGTGAGGGCTGGTCATGGGGAGTATTGTGGGGTAGGTGGGGTCAGGTGAGGTCAGGTTGTGAAGTGGTTTGGGGGGAATAGAGTCCAGTGGACAGATGTAATAGTGGTGCAGCCTACTGGCAGGTCTCTCACATGGTTGCTGGGGACTATAGCAGAGCAGTGAGTTCCACCAGAGTTGGGGGCAGGGCCCAGCTGCATTGCTGGAAGGGAGAGGGGCACGGGATATGCCCTGGAGCTTAGGGCCCTAGAGATGGAACAGTTAAGCTGGGAGACCACTCACTCACCTGTTTTTCCAGCTGGTGTGGGTGGCACTTGTTTCAATAGGGTCTGCTGATGTTGTGGGGGAACGGCTGTTTATGGGGGGTGTGCTGGGCCTGGGTCAGTTGGGAGGTAGGGTAAGTGCTGGAGGAACAGAGTTCAGTGGGTATAGGCTGTGAGAGTGTGATCTGCCTGCAAGTCTCTTACCTGCTGCCAATTTATTTATTTATTTATTTATTTTTGTTATGGAAAGGAAGAACATCTAGAGGAAGTAGTAATTATATTATCCATAGTGTACCTAGAAGGTCATGTTGACAAGTACATGCACAGTCTCCACATCATGGCTACTCATTCCTTAATTCACTGGCACATCCATAGTGGATGCTTATGACTAGGCATTGCCAAGAAATTCAAATCTTCAATAGTTTCCTTTATCCTTGTCTCCATAACTCTCTGTCTATGACCATATAGTCATTTAATGTTCAGGAAACAAACTATCTAGACAATTCATTTGCAACTACCCACTTATTTCATATTCTAGCTTACCTAGAGTCATTCTGCTTTTCACATGAAATGGATAATCATGCCCAGTTACCACAGTTGGACCCTTTGCAGAGAGTTTGGCTCACAGTTAACTTTTAGTTTCATCATTCAAAAGGGAAATAAGACAGTAGCAATTTAATTTTGGTTTACTTCTACATATCAAGCTGACCTATCTATGAGCTTAACTTGGTCTTGCTTCTTATTGACTTCCTGGTTATAAACAATAGCTCTCCAGTGCCCTTTATTCATGTGCTGATGAGATTCAAGATAGGATATTACCACAAAACAACAGACTCCCACTAAGCCAGTTTGTAACTCAGTAGGTCCTTATGGAATAAAATTTGTGGTTGGTGGCTCTATTAATATAGTAATGTCATACCAAAATGCTTCATTGTTTTTAAACCAGGACTTAGTAACATGGAAGGGCTATTCTAAGATAGTGCATTTCTAAAAGTCCTCCTGTCTTTGCTCTCTACTTTCTGTGTTATGATTCACCATGGGCTTTCTATAACTTTCCTAGATGTAAGTTCTTACCACCCAGTGGCATTTTCAAAGCACCAATTGGTAGCAGAGCCATTCTGCATGTATTCTGGCTTAGTCACCGCAGATCACAGAGTTTAAAGGGGAAAGAGAAGAAAGCTTTATGCTTTTGGCTTGAGCTGGAACATCAATCCTTTTCTTCTCTCAGATAACCTGGATTTCAGGCCTTTAAACTCATACTATAAGCTACATAACCCTTCTGGTTTCAGATTATGAAGAAGCACTGGTTTTCCTGGATGTACATCTTACTGACATATCATTTGACTTTTTAGTATCCATAGTGGTATACATCAATACCTCATGACAAATGTCTATGAGAACTTACATGAATTTATTTACATCATTTGAACTCTAATTTGTCATTCACATTAATTGATAGACTATAGACTTTGGAATGATAAAACCTGAATATTAATCTTATTTTCAATGTTATAAGTGACTCAGCAAATTATAACATCATATTGTAGTTTGACTTTGTCTCAGTCATCACCTGATGTGATAGTGCTAACTGATTAGGCCACACCCTTATCCATAAGATTAAGGCCCTCATTAGAGTAAATACAGTATGTTAGCTTGTCCTCCTGTCTATTATTCTCTGAGAATCAGAGAGCATAGGAGAAAAACATACAGGATCATTCCTTATCTTAGGATGAAGCCTTTATCAGACTGCTAAATGATATTTAATTTCTGAATCTCCAAAATAGTGAAAAATTAATTTCTGTTTTCATTAATTACTCAATCTCTGAAATTTTGACACATCAAAGTAAATGTACCAATTTATGCTAATGTTGCTACATTATATTTAGTATACTACTATACACCATAAAACATTTATGTTTTACATTTCATTTATATTCTTAGCTTAAAAATAAGTGCAAAGAATATTGTTGGTATATATATATATATATATATATATATATATGTATATATATATATATATATATATATATATTTCTCCAGCAATAATGGCAATATTTATGCTTCATGGAAAACATAGTTGCAAAGAAAGTAGTCAACATTTGGAAATTGGTATTGTCAAAAATGCCTGATACAAATCTAAATTTAGACAGTACCTTTGGTATGTTTAATCTGCCATTTTAAGGAACAATAATTTGACCCACAGTAGCATAGTAAATGTGTATACCTGAATTATCTTCTTGGACAGCTCTAATTATCTACCTTAAGAAAAACAGCTTAAATAATGTCAATTTTTCTCAGTGAACTAGATTTTATTACTTACATTGTGATATAACTAAACAGTGGAATTCTTATCAGAAGATGAAAGAATCTTGGATTAAGTTAAGAAATAATTTGAACTAAAAATCAGTCTGAGAAATATGTACAATACCACTAATAAATGTTAAGTTTTATAGATAAATTGAACATTGTAGTCCCTGATGTTAGGAGCTCCCCAAGACTCCCCCAAGTTCATGAGACTCATGAGACTCTCATTGTTGTGTCAGCCTTCAGTTGTGTAAAACATATGAAAACACACTAAAGAAATAAAGCTTTATTTGAGTTAATGGTTTCAGAAGTTTTAGCCTTTTGCTTGGAATCATGGTGAATCAGAGCTCCATGGAAACAAGATGGGGGTGGGAAAAGACGTTATGTTCCATATGTCCTTCAAACAGTACTCCAGTAACTATTTTCATAAAAATCAGGTAGGACCAGCCAAGTAACAATTTCAACCAGATAGAGATAGTGTTTCCATCTGGGAAACAAACCTCTAACACATTGAAAATTACAGATCTGAACCATGTCATGGGAAACATTTTGGTGGAAAATATTCATAAGATGAATATAATTTACGGAGTTAATGGGATGAAAGGGGAAAAAGTTGAATGAATGTCTCATAGAATGCCTTGGATAGTTTTACTGGATGTAGAAGGAAGTGTTGGTGATTATTTATGGAAACATTAATAAATATTAACAAAACAATTGAAATAAATGATTTGAGCACTAAAAATCTACCATTTGGTCCTTGCACTGTAGTCACGGCTATGTAATAGGGACTTCTGGGGTGCGAAGATGCTTTGTTTCTGCATAGTAATCACTAGCTTCACATGAATTTGAAAGCCACTTTAAGGGTGGCTGATAAAACAGAAGATATGCCTTGTTTTATTGCATTTATTTTGCATATAAATTTATCCAGAAGTAACTAATGCTTTTAGATATTGTATGCAAGTTTGATGAATGAATTTTATCTATAAAATCTACATGTAAACTTCACAATGCAGATCAATTTTAATTCAATGCTTATGGTTTTTAAGGCAAATGAGTTTTAGTTTATCCATCATTTCCATTGCCCTCACACTAACCCAAACAAACAAAAGCTTAGCATCCACAAAGGTACTGCTAGCCTGTCACAAACCTATGCTTATTTATTTATTTGTTTATTTATTTATTTATTATTTTACATGTCGATCCCAGTTCCCTCTCCCTCACTCCCTCCCTTTTACCCTCTCTGCCCCATCACATGCATCCTGCCCATCCTCCCCTCCAATCCTCCCACCCCAATTCCACATGTAAGACAAAGCCATCCAAGTGGGGTCATGTAGATCTGTCAGGTCATTTGAAGTAGATACTAGGACTTTTCTCCTGTCTCTAGGTTAAGGCAGTATCCCTCCATGGGGGATGTGTTTGCAAGGTCCTTTTGTGCACTAGGGATAAATCCTGGTTCCACTGTCTGAGGTCCCTTAGACTGCTCAGTCCTTCTGGCTGAGTCTTATATTCAGGGGGGCCGGAGTCAGTCCCATGCTGGCTTCCCAGCTATCAGTCTTGGAGGCCGTTATCTCCTCCATGTTCAGGTCAGCTGTCTCTATGTGTTTCTGCAGACTGGTCTTGTCCTCTCCCTCTGCATCTGGATTCTATTTCGACTCAGTGTTTAGGTATGGGTGTTTGCTTCTGTTTGCAACAGGTATTAGATGATGGTTCCATGATGGTGAATAAGTTAGTTGTTGTTCTCACTATCTGGGAAGGGCATATATGGTAGGGTATTGTTGCTCAAATTGTTAGTTGGCGGCAGTCTTGTAGGTCTTTAGACCTTTCGTTGGGTTAAGTTTTCTCTTCAAACCATATTGTCTCACTCATTTATGCTCTCTCTCTCTCTCTCTCTCTCCTGTCTTCTATTCTTATCCTGACTCAATCTTCCTAGTCGCAATTGTTTTCCTCTCCTCCCCTTCTCTTTCTCCTACTTCTCTCTTCATTCTTCCCCCCCCCCACTTCACCTGAGCTCTGGGGGACTTATCCCTTCCCCCTTCTGTGAGGGATTTTATATAAATCTCTTAGAATACACCTTGTATCCTAGTTCCTCTGGTGGTGTGAATTATAGGCTGGTGATCCTTTGCTCTAGGTCTAAAATCCATATATCAGCGAGTACATATTATGTTCCTCTTTTTGTGACTGGGTTACCTCATGTTTCAAGGCATCTTACTCATTGTGACTCTATTTTCTTTCTATTAGTTACTCAAAGACATTATAGAATTCATGCAAGTAGCAGAAACAGAGATTAATCTGTTTCCATGGATTCACCCCTTCCCCCGTTATTGTTCTGTTGAAGAAATACTATCATATGTCTGCTGAACTATCTTTTCTCCAGTAAACAATCAAATGTCTTCTTTAATTGTTCAGTCTAACTCATGTATCTATTAATTTGAAGCAACACAAGATTATAAAGTGATACTCCTAAAGATTTCCCAGCAGGGCAACAGAATGTGTTTGTGCAACTAGCAATATAGTGATACATGTATTTTGATAATTATGAAATGAATCTCTATCTTCCTCTCACTTTCTTTACACACACAGATATATACACACATTTGACTGAAGGAGAGCAGAGGAGAGAGGTAATGAATTTGTGTCTTTCAAATATTGTTATAATTTCAAGTGGATAGATGTGTGGACATTTGCAGCATAGCACAAGATAACTAGAAGGTTATGGGATTAATATAGGTCTCCCATCAGGCAGACACCCTTCTCATTATAATGGTGTAATATTATGCAAATATTATGATATCATCTGGCTTACATTGTTCTCTTAGAAAGTGATAAGAATGCATATTTGTTTTTAAAGACTATAAATGATGTCTGTAAAATTGCTAGCATTCCAATTGATGGAAATGATGTGTGACCAGAGGAATTTCCACAGACAGAGAGGGGGAGTGCAAAGCTGTGCCATAAGAGAACAGATTTCCATGAATAGCCCATGGAAGTAAGAGGAGACAAGTACAGAAAGAAAGACACATTTAATCGAAATCTGGGTCATATTGAATTCCATGTTAACTTAAAGAATTGAACAGATTAGAAGGACTAAATAATAAAAATCATAAAACTGTGGCCATATGGAAGCAGCATCTTCACAATAAAATATCACTCATGCCACGCTGGGTAGGTAAGAAGATAGAAGAATACCTGGATACTATTATAATGCTGAAACATCTAAGCACAGGATGGAAGTTGTGAAGCTGAGTATGGGAAAGTAATATAAAATTAATTAACGAGAACTAGGAACAATGCTGATAAAACACACAGTTTACTATATGGTAAGAGGAGCACAGGATGGAAAACCTCGTGCATTTCTTTCAAGGTTTTCCTAAGTCAGAGAGCTTGGATTTAAATCCGGTCAGCACTGACCCTCAGCCGACTCTAGAATAGGATTAATGGTATTAGTGAGAATGGTACTAAGATCAGATGGGTTTTAGGCATTTTTAAATTTCAAGTTTGAGTTATGACACATACATGGAAACATTGTACATAAAAAGAAATAAATATGAAAAGATAATGAGATGGCATTTCACTTGTTTAAATTGAAACAGCAGCAGGATTTCATCAAGAGACAATTGTAGATATTTGAAAGTCATGACCATACTCAAGAAAGAGGCTGTTATTTAATTTGAAAATGGAAGATACTGTTTCTTTACAAATAGGGAATCAAGGGATGGAAGATACATCACTGAGAAGTTTGTAAGTATATAACAGCCCTTCATCCTTGAGGTCAGACTATGATAAGCTCTGTTTATATCACAGAAACAGTTTTCCCCTAACTTAGTGTTCTCCACTCTTCATGCAGTTTCTACAATCATTTTGAGTACATTGTTATAAGCCCCAGGAGCTACTACAGATATTGGAGTTTTGATATTCTCTCTGGCACCAATAGAAATATCTGGTCTCACTTTTCACATTTTCATCAGTTTCTTTGTTGTTGTTTAAGTAAAAAAGTCTTTGTTCACCCCCCACACCCCTCAAATACAAACCAAACAAACTCATTCAGGAGCATTCATCAGTATGAATTCATTCTCTACAAAATCATAATAACTTTGTATATTTGATAAGTCTCTCAGATATCAGCATGCATCCACATAAAAGAGGACAAGATTTGCTATGTAATCTAGACCATTGTTTTAAGGAAGCAAGAACTTAGAAGTTAAGGTTTTGGATTTAGATTGTATTGTATTTTGACTCAAACTATTTGCCTCAGATGCAAACTAAGTGTCAGATTTACTTTCTTCTGTCATAGCATCAACAAATATTATAACTGCACTATCCTCTCACTATGAGCAGCAATGTATCCTCAGCAGACACAGAGGAGTCTTTGTGACCTTGAAGTGTAATTACTACAAGCAGTCATCTGAAACTATAACATACTCTTTGGCTTCACTTTAATTTTCCTGAAACTTAACCCTTTAAAGAAATCATTATCCTAATAGGAGAAGAAGTGAAATGATTATTTGGCCTATCATATTTTCCCCTTTACAATTTGTCTCTGCTTTCTTTGTCCACTACTCCATAAGAGGCTTTTAAGAATATTCAGTTTTTTAGAGCTCACACTATGCCCAAGTCTTCCCATTTAGATCCATTCTTCCTGAATATCAAGACTATCACAATTTCTGTGAGCAATATATGATAGTAGAAAGTAAAATAAAATTCACTGTACTAAAAAGTTTCATCTTAAAAAGTAAAAATATTTAAGTCTTGGTGTCAGATGTGAAATTTACTCTTCTGAGAGTTCCCCAAACCACCATCGTCATAACAGTAGTAGTAGCAACATCAACAACAGCAACAACAAATATAGGGTCTCTACATTCCTCTAGGCTACCAATGAGAGGTAGAAGGTAGACCCTATTTCTATGATACAATACACCTGGATAACAAGGTAGAGAGAAAACACCGTTTTTATTACTATTTACCTTCCATAGTGTTGGCCTATATGCAGCTTCCTGGGAGACAAAATATACCAAGCTGTTATCTCTATAAAATAAAGTATAAATTTGTCATATAAGACGTGCCCAAATGTGCAATAGTGGCACACCATTTACAAGGAACCTAATTAATTTCTAACTGGATATGAGGCCTGTTTCTGAACAGAAAGAAACCATTTCTAGTACTAGAGAATCCAATCAAAACTTGATGAGTTCAGAACTAATATACCTTATGTAGGAACTTGTCAGTGTTAATAACTAGTTTGACCTGGCCTCAAACTACCTTTCAACTATTTACATTTACACCCACAGATTAAGCTTATTCTCAGTCTTAATCAAAGAAGTATTTCTTTTCAATGAAATGCAGTGAATGTGTGGGTACACATGAATGTTCATGGTCCTGAGAGTGAGTGAAGTTTGAGTGCTTAGCCATAAATAAGAAATTGATGTTGTCCCCTTAAAGACCATTACATATGATGGTGATTAAATAATGTAGGAAGTAGAAGACATGAAGACCGGCTATAAAATATGTTTTGGACATGACATGGCTGTCTATCATGAACTCTGTGCAACTGCAACTGTTCTTGCCTGCACTGAGACTGCTCAATACACTGGGGTTTCCAATAGTAACTGTGGATAGGTGACAGGTGAGAACTACACTTATGCATGCACATAGGATGAGTACTTGGAATGTATTTAGGAATTATATTAGTTTAAGAAAGTGCCAATAGTGGGTTCTCCTCTGACATCTATGACTTCACTAGCCATGAATGGTTAGCTAATTTTCAATATCAGGCATGATTTGTCTTCTGTTGAACAACACTTCAGTCTAATTCAACAACTGGTGGTTACAGCCAAGATACACACATCACTAGAACACCTTTAGACAGAGTTTGGTATACTAATCATTATTGTGATTTGTAGGCATCACAGCTAGGTACAGCTATTTGAATGCTTTCTCTGCTTACATATTGTATAACACCTTCAGGCACTACAAATATTATTACTCAGGAAGGAGGTTTATGGTTAGTGTCCAGCTTGATTCCTGAGTACTATGTTCTAAGTATGTGAGATCTTCATCAATAGTGATTTTCCTTTAATTTCTGGAAGATAACTAAAGACAACAGTAATAGCCTACAATGTTTGGTAAGTCTCTTGGACTCCTCTGACCAACTCAAAAAAGTGATTTCTCATGCCTGGTGTGTAGTTTTTTGTTAGTATGAGTATTTTGTGGGTGTCATTATCACCTCAAGTGGCATAATTAATCCCAAATATATACAAGATGTATGTATATATATATATATATATATAATTTAAAGTAAATAAAAAGTGATATAATTCCTTATAGATTTTTCAAGCACCTTTTTTTATTATTTTTTATTTTATTTTATATAACAAAGTCCAATTAAATGAAAACAAACATTTATACACAATATTTGGGAATTTGGGTGTCGTTCTTTCCAAACTACTTCCTGCTGGTAAGGGGTGCTGTCTTGGGGGAATTCGAAGATTCAGATATCCTGGCTGTAAGTCTGTAGGGCTGTTTTGTTCAGCAAGCACCTTTTTGTTATTTTTCCTTTTCCCATTCTTCTCCTTTAGATTGACCTCTCTTTCCACTTCACAATTAAGACCTGCCCGCCTTCCCTCTTTTCTGCTGGTTTCCTCCTCCAGCTGGTTTCACTTTTCCTGTGTATGAACCCACATTTGATGATTCAAAGATGGTACACAGAGATGAGAGAGAACATGTGGTTTTGTTTTCTTGATCTTCACTACATAATTTTCCATTTGTATCCATTGCCTACAAATTTCATTTTCTGCATCTGAATAGTATTACATTGTGTACATGTATCACATTTTTACTGCTTATTTATCTGGTCAATAATATTTAGGTTGTTTTTTTTTCCTAGATTTGTGACTAAAACAGCAATGAACATGGCTGAGCAGTTATCTGTGGAGTAGGATCTCTAGTTCTTTGGACATATACCAAGGAGTGGCATAATTGTGTCATATCATAAAGCAACATGAGGGTGGTGAGGATGGATCAGTGCATAAAGTGCTTGCCTTGCAATCTGGGAAATCTAAGTTCATACTCCAAGTGCCCAAGTACAGCTGAACTCAGTAACACACATAAATATTCCCAGCATTCTTGTGGCAAGATGGGATGAGAAAACAGGAGAATCTACATGCAATGATGACCATCACGAAACCTTGTCTCAAAATAATGTAGAAGAGGAACACACACACATACACACACACACACACACACACACACACACTCACGTATACAACATACACTCATGCCTCATGCACACCCTCTCTCTCTCACACACATACTCTCCCCCTCTCTCTCTTACACACACACACACACACACACACACACACACACACACACCATATAGGTGAAAATGAAAAGTCAGAAAGGTACTTGGAAAATCTTCCTGAGCATGGGATGTCCTTTGCTTAAATACATATTTTATCTTAGCCTTTCCAAGAATGCTCCAAGTATAAAAAATCCCTAGGATACATGAATTGGCTTTCTAACTGACTCACTGAGCATAGAGTTACACCAATGAAAGAATAAATGAGTGCATCTCCACAGCTATTGTTACAGGAATAATCAGTCTTCTATATGCCTTTTTCTTTCTTGTATCTCCAATATGACAGTTGTAATGTACTTGTTTGCATTATATTTTGTATTTTTAGTATAATTTTTAACATTGCTTTGATTTATACCTCAAGAATATTTATTAACTACCAAAATTTAAATTACACAGTGAAGCCACTGTGCCTTTCTAAATAGTGGGAACAACAATTTTTATTTCTTTTTAGTTTACTTTACTTTGAAAATAACACAATTTCTTCAAAACTAACTCATATTTTTTTCAAAGGAAATAGAGTCCACTTTCTTGTGAGTCTTTATATTACTCTGCAAAGTTTCCAAAAGGCAATGCCAAAAAACTATTACCTTTGAGAAAAGTGAGCTATTGAAAATTGAGATAAAGAACTTTTATGAAACAGAAGGAAAAGTTACAAGTTTTACATCTATAAATACTAAAAAATGAACCTATAAAGTTTTTGCTAGTGGTATAAATAAAAACATGGAGAAGAAAGTTAAAAATAAAATGAAGTTTTTACTATAGAAATAATAAGCAAAATACAATAAGAACATTAGACAGGTGATGTTAATGTATTAGTGGCAATTATTTCAGAGAAGCATGGAAGTTTATGAAATTGAGACAGAGAAAATTCTAATCTTGTAGTTAGGTGATATTCAATGGATATGTAGAAATGTACATTGTGAAGTTTTCATGTTACAGATCAAAGACCTACTTTATTCTCTAAAAGAAATAAGCTTGTTTAATGTTAAGATAAAGAGTCCAGAGTTTCTCCAAGTCTAGACTTAGAGAATACTGGGTATATTGAGAGATAACATTTTATTATTTGTTGGGGCAATGCTTTCCTGGATAATCGATGTAAGGACCTGAAGGACCTTAATAAGTCACTAGGAAAGATGACTCTTCAGAGCAAGTTTATTTAATAAGGAGAAGAAATAAATTAAGGCAGTAAATATTTCCCTTGACTATTATAACCAAGACTCCAAAATTTGGAGAAAAACTAGATATACCAGAAAGGCTTTCTGAGATTATAATTGGTAGTGTAAACAAAGGGGCAGCTCCAGAGTTTTTTCTGACAATATTGATGACGGAGCTCTTGCTGAGGGAACAGTTAGGATAGTAAAGTTGTAGCATACTTTACAATGAATACACTGAAAAGAGAGATACAGTTCACTACTCCACATCTTCCTCCAAAAAGTAGAAAGGTAACAATTAGGAGTTAGCAGGTATTAGCTATAGTTGCCATCTCCCCTGGAGTAAACAAAGAACACTTCTGGTCTTACCCCTCAGCAGATGAATCTTCCACCTCAGGAAACAAAGTTGTTCCCTTTTTACTACAGGGACTGCTGTTGACTTGGAGCTATACTATACTGCTAGTTCACAAGAACAAACAGATTCTTAGAATTGTATATGTTTCTGCTCAAGTACTAGTCTCAATACTACATACAAGAAGTCTTTTAAAGCACCGGATGTCACAATTAATGGGCTGTGTCCATGACTTTACTATGATAAAGATGATCTTCCAATTAAAGAGATCTTGTGCCTTCCCTCACTTCTACTAATATTGATTTCTGCCTTTTGAACATCTCCTTATATTCCTACTACTCTCTTATTTTCCTATTCAAGGAATTGAACTCAGGCCACATGCAAGCTAGGCAGGAAGTGCTCTAACACTGACCTGTATCACTAGCCCTCTTATTGTTTTTTTTTTTTTTTTTTTTTTTTTTTGACAGTGTAACACTAAATTCCAAGGCTGTCCTTCAATTCACTCTGTAACACAGGTTTTAGATTTATGCTCCTTTTTCATCACTGTACTAACTAGCTGAAAATATAAGCATGTAACACCAATACTGCATTCCTTATACCTTTTAAAGAAAATACAGTCTTTGCTTAACCTAAACATGAAGTTCTGTTTGTGCACAATGTGACTTCAAGTAGTAATGGGATTGGAGGGCGTGTCTGTGGATATGGAAAGATGGGAAGGAGAGGGTACTGGGATCAATATGTAAAATAATAATAATAATAATAATAATAATAATAATAATAATAAACAACCAATTGAGCCTCCACAAAAACTATTCCTGCCAGGCCCTTCCTATAGAACAATCTGTTTAGTTTTCCTCCTACCTACTCTATAAGTATAGAAGACTAAATAGTTCACTGTAGATGTCTATGTGGATCTATGTTGATAGGCCTTCTGCAAAGATAAATATTTATAAACCCAGTGGGACATCAGTTAAATCTATGTCAAGAGAAGTAAAGGTTTAGGTTTAATGTTGAGACGTGAGAGTTATAATACACTGAAGAATATTTAAATATTTGTAAATGTACCACTAGGGGTGTTTTGTTTTGTTGTTTTGGTTTTTGGTTGCTTGTTTGTTTTGTTTTTGTTTTTCAGTCTTTCTTTCCACTTCCTGCTACCACCAGCTAGGAAATGAATGTACAATGTTCAATGCATTTCATGGATGTGGAGGATACTTTCAAAACACTATTTTAGATACTAGCTGAATCAAGTAATGTGTGTTTAGTCTTTGGCTTCCCTTCCAAGAAATGAGCCTAGTCAAGAACACATGAATTTTGAGTTGATAAAAGAAGAGTTCTGTAACAGGATAAGGGCAATTGGGACCTCTACTACTACATGGGAACCTGGGCTCCTGGCATACAAATGGGTAAAATACACTGGCAACTGTGATGCTGTTTTCCAGACTTGAAAAATTTCCTAATTCAGGGTAAAAGGTAACATCTGAGAGGGTCTCATGGTTGCTGTCAAACAGGTTTAGGAAAGTTGTATAGTTCTTGTGTGTGTCAGAATTTGGGTATTAACTTTCTCCTACAAATAGTCTTAAATTGAAGGATTTGTTTTGACTATGGAGATTTTGGGCACTTAATTTGGTGAGGCTCTAACTAAAAATACAGGCAATGGGGAGACATTTTGGGGGACTATAACTTGTCCTTGACCTGTTTCCACTAACTTTCTCCTCTTCCCTCCTATTATGATGTAAATCGGTCTATCCTCTCATGCTTTTCCTGCCATTATGAAGTGTGTCCTATGTAACCACAACCTAAAATAAATATTCCTTTCATGTAAGTTATTTGTGACAGACTTGTTAACCAAAGGGTAAGTGAGACAAAACAGAAGACTTGGGCATGCACGAAAGAGACTACTTGAAGTCTATACTATAGTTTTTGGATCAGAGAACTTACAGTGTCCCCTTTCTAATGCTTGTTTCTGGTAGACAGGGCTATGGAACCAAAGGACTATAGGTAGATAAACTACAAAGAAGTGAAGGAATGGACTCCATGCTGTGTTTTTCCCCCACTGCTTTAAGTGCTGCTGCTACCAACCCACATATGACTTCGGCATCCACTGTGCCAAACTACACACATGGTGACTCTTGTCCTCATTTCTATCCTTAAAAACAACTTCCATTGTTGGAGCAGCCCATTTCCTTTTCCCTAAGTGGCTTTCAGAGAAAAATAACTCTTTCAGCCATTGCTGCATGCACTGTGTTGAGAGAAATTGATGATAGGCTTCAAAGCTAGAGAAAGAGTACACTATGCCTGACAAACAGAACATAGCCAGCATAGCTTACAAGCTGGTGCCCTAAGACACTTTCATAGCAAAGTCATTCATGAGGAAAGTCACTTCATAAAACTAATAGAGACACTGGGTCTACCAAATACATAAACATCAATATTGTAATTGTAATTTCATAAGAAGAATGAAAACCAAGTTGCTATAGTCTGTAACAGAACATAGTAGCTATAGCAATGAACTCTGAAGAAATAGTTGCACATGTCTAGTAATTAATAAAAAATTATGAGCATTAGGATACATGTAAGACTTCTGAGAGTACAGAAAAATAAAAATAATTGAATGAAATTACAGATGCAATTAACATTAATGAGAGAGAGAGGGGGGAGATGCTAGACTGAACAAAATAGAAATCTAGGAAATGAATTTAAGCAGAAAAAATATGGATAAAGCCATGTGTGGTGGAATACAGTACATGGGAATCCTGATGCTACACTGAAGTGGTTGCTTCCTAAAAAAACAAAAATCTCCCACCCTATGTGTGTGTGTGCGGGGTCTGGATTAATCGCAAGAAAAATCAAATCTTTGAAGTATTCCAGAAAGCCTTATGCAATTTTACAAAAAAAATAAAAATGAGCTGGCAAATCCTTGTTGAGATTCATGAGATTCCATTGAATAGACAAACATTTTGTGAGTTCCTGAAGGCCAAAGGAAGGAGAAAATATGCGACCCTACTTAAGAAAAGACTTACTGAAAGTTTGACAGACTTGGGAAATGGATTGTGCATCCAGATTCAGGGGCTTTTGGGACCCTAAGTAAACCCCAACATAAAATTTCCTCATGATGGTGTATTGAAATATGGAAGTGTCATACTGCAGATGAAGTACTGAGCAAAGAGAATACTAAAATCTACAAGAGAGAACTATCATCTATGTTAAAATGAACATTTATTAAATGTGCAGTAGAACCAGGCAGGAAAATGAACAGTAGAACCAGGAAGGCATGGTATTATGTATTTCTCATTTTGAAGAGAAAATAAAACTTGCATCCATGAAGATGTTCCCAGAAAATTGTTTTCCAGAAACAAAGGAGCAAGGAAAAGAATGTTCTGTCTATATACAGAAGGAGCAGTTTCTGCCAGTGTTTGTGTGAAAGATTCACAGTTAGAAAGGTTATGAATCTAGCTGGTGTCTTAGTTAGGGCTTACTATTACTGTGAAGAGACACCATGACCACAACAACTCTTATAAAGAAAACATATACTTGAGGGTGGCTTGCTCACAGTTTCAGAGGCTCACTCCTATTTGATCATCTAGTGGAGTATTGCAGCATGCAGGCAGATGTGGTGCTGGAGTTGAGGGTACTGTAGGAAGTAGACTGACAGCCACACAAGGGAAACTTGAGCAAAAGAGGCCTCAAAGCTTGAACCCACAGTGACACACTTACTCCAACAAGACCACACTTACTCCAATAAGGTCATTCCTTCTAACAGTGTCACTTCCTTTGTGGACATTTCCTTTCAAACCACCACAGCTGGCATGTGAGCATGATGCTGGCATTCCTGAAGAAACAAATAGGTCTTGACAGAAATATTTGACATGCCAGATATAGAGCAGTCAAAGATATGAATGGCAGAATGCTGTGGAATAATCTGGGTAGATAATATTGCATGCATTTTGTCAGCCAGCCATCATTTCTTCAGACCCAGGAACACAGCATGCATCTCACTGTGTCTTTCAATGGCCATGAAAATAGCCCCATCAGTGGAACAGCTTAATAGAAAATATTGAATGGGCTTTCAAAAAGAATTGGAATCAAGACAGAAAGATGAAGGCACGGAGGACCAATTGATACATCTTCCCAGTGTGTTCTCACTTTCTCATCCCTTTGGTGAATTTGAAAATGTATTACCAGGGCTGTAGCTACAACACCTGGGGATAGAGATGATACCATAGTGAGAGATTTTAATTTTGTTTGAATTCTCTAAAGTGTTTGAGGGCTGTTGGTTGTGCCTTATTTTACTTAGCAAAATTTAAAGTCAATGTGAATATGCATCCTTATCCCAACAAAATGAAGGCAAAGGTCCTTTTTAACTAATATTCCTGCTTGGATTCTTGTCAAGTACTAGTTTCCCCTTTAAACTGAAAAGACTTGGGTATTACAAAAGGGATCATGAGATAGCAGCAGAGGATAAATAGATGAATAAGTAAATTAAAATAATTAAAAGACCACAACATTATCTGGAAATGGAGTCAGTAACAGTGACATTATTTGTCATCTCAATTATACCAGATAATTTTTCTGAAAAATAAGGTTTGGGGAATAGGTGAAAAGATGACATTGTGTGCACATCAGTGGCCACACACTGGAAAACCAGCTCACTCAAGACAATAGTAGTTTGGACTAATTATTCATGACTGAATCAAGCTCTAGAAATGGGAATGTAGTTTTGACTTGCTTATGCTTTTGATGGAAAATACTCATGTTGTATGCAAAAGGAATAACTAATGTCATCAAGATATACTTACACACTAATACCTACTGTCCTTGCAGTAGAATAGAAAAGTTTATCCTTCTCATCCAAGGGGAATTCTGACAAACTGCATACAAAAATTATGCTGCATAAAGAAGCCAAAAAGTATCTAAACAGACAAGCTCTTTCCCATCGAGTCTATTAATAATTCTCCCAAAAAAGTATCTAGTGTCAGAAGTCATCTGCATTGTGAGTGCATAGTAGAAGAAACATTGTTGGTTTAGTTTTGGAGTTTGTTGATTCATTTGAACACATCAAGTGATTAGGCCAGAGAAAAATACAAAGACATAGAAATGGGGAGAGAAAATTATACTTATTCAGATAATGTGATTATATGTATATAAAAGCCTGAAAATTCCACTTGATTGTTAGAAATTACTAAACAAATTCTATAAATATCAGAATACAAATCAATATGCAAAGTCTAGCTGCATTTTTATTTAAGAATAGCAATCTTGCTGAGAGATGAATTAAAAGTATATTTCATCCATTATAGCTTGCAAGCAACACACACACACAAACACACACACACATATACACAGAGAGAGAAAGAGAGAGAGAACAGACACAGACACACGCATGTACACACATGCATACACCCCCACAAATGAAATTTTCATGCTTTTAAGTTGAAATAAATATTTTGACACGATTATACGCTCCAACATTACTTACAGATTCGATGCAATTTCTACTGAAATACTAACAAAATTCTTCAAAACCTAGAAAAAACACAGTTCTAAAATTGACATGGGAGAAAGCAACTCCACGTAATCAGAAAGGAAAGAGGCAATTCAGATGCATCACAATTCCCGATTTCAAGATAGAGTGCACAGATATTGCACTGAAAAGCAAGGTACAGTCCTAAGTACAGACTCAGAGCACAATGGGACCAAATGAAGCTCTCAGTGTTGGCCTCATTCTTTCTGTCTCCCACCCTTCCCTTCTCCCACTTCCCTACTCCTTTCCCCTCCTACTTTAATGCTTTCACCCTCAAAACAAATTTGTCATAAATGTGTCCGGGAACTTTTCACCTGTCACTTTTGTCACTGCAGAGCCCCACATCTTTAGCAGGGAGTTTGAAATTGTCCCCTCCATCAGGGTTTCAGCTGGCTGACTCCTTGCTGATTGATGCTATGAAATGTTATTAGTTCTGTTCTTTGACATGCCTTCCTTCCTGCTCCCTGTAACCCTTTTGTAATCCCTATGCAGTAATGAAGGGAGTTGGCTTTTGGAAGCATCCCAGAACCTTTGACCTATGATTTACAACATTTACTTAATGACACAAAAGAAAACAAACAAAAGAACATTTTTGAACATCCCCCAGAGACTTTCCCCATTGCCATCTAATTTTAGATTCTTTCAGTTCCTGCTGGTGGAGTCCTGGAAGCTGCTGTTTTACACAGTCCTGTCAAATTTAAAGAGCATGTAGAATCATATGGGCCCAACCTTGTGTTTGTCATCATGTTCTGTGGTTTAACCTTTCCCCTGAAAATTTAATCAGCATTAGAGGAAATAAACACTTTTGTCCCCATTGTACACTGGGAGTTATATCCTCCTCCATTTCCCAATTTTCAGCAGGTTCCAGATAGCTGCATTTACTCCAAAGGATCAGGTTGACTCCCAAAATAGTGTGCCAAAGATTTCTACCAGGCAGAAGATAACTGCTTAAAAGATCAGACCAATGGCTGAACCCTTATTTAGGACTATTTGTAGGACTCACAGGCCAACTTGGGGAACAAAGAACTACCAGTTGATATTTTACCTAAAAGAGAATTCAGAAGGAAACATTGTTCTGGGAGGGAGATATGGAACTTATGGATCAAAAGGAGTTTGTTTTGAACAATGGATGAGGATATAATTAGAGAAGTGAGCCTAATTATTCAAATCTATTATTATTGCTAAGCTTTCTCCTGTTCTGTATGAAAACAACAAATAGCAGCTTTTCTGGTAAGGGCTTTAAGGAGTCTCAGGCCTTCTTTTTGCTAATTCAGAAAAGCTAACATCCCTATATAACAATGGCAATTCTCTATCCAGATTGTGCATGAAAAGTCATTGTCCCAACAGGTACTTAGTCTACATACTACTAACATTTAATTGATCTACATTTGGTGACATGAGAACTAAAATCAGAAGTTTTCCTTTTTACCCTTAGAAGAGAAATTAGCAGGGGAAATTTAGTATTTTAATGACTTTACTCTGTACAAGGATGAATAAAGATGAGTAATAACCCCATCCTATAGTCTCTCCTCTCTTCCTCCTCCTCTTCCTCATTCTCTCTCTCAGTCTCTCTCTCTCTCTCTCTCTCTCTCTCTCTCTCTCTCCCAAATTGATATCAATACCTAGTTCAAAAAGATTATGAAGTAAGCCAAGTAGAATTACTCTTTGTTTGTATATTGAGATGTTTCTTTTCTGTCTAAACTTTTCTACTAAAATAATCTTAAAGCAAGTTTAGCAAATGGGACACTGTATTCTTTAAGATATAGCGCTACTAGTGTAAAACAGCTGGGCAGTTGTGTACATAGCATTTTCATGGTTACTGAATTTTATTAATGTATGCAAATACATTAAGATGTTTGCACATTACAATCTTCAATAGGTATATCTCATGTTTACCTCCTTGTTTTTGTGTTATGGCTGAAATAAAGAGTTGGTAAATGATACCACTTTGAAAATAAAAGTACCAACCACATACTAATCTACAAATACATTCAGTATTATTTAAAATACTATTAAAATTATGCTTACTATATTATGCTAATGTGTCACTTAACAAAATTGTTTTGTAAGGTAGCTAATTCTTAATACTGAGACAACTAAAACTTCAAGTTCAAATAACTTGTTTAATCTCACAAAGCAAGCCCAAGTTAATTGTTTTCAATGCAGGTGTCCCTTGTGTTCTCCTTCTTTCATATTCTCTTGGTACACACAACACACACATGAGGGATTTCTGAATTTTGGTATATGTGCTCAGTCTTGAAAACCATGTTTACAGGAAGGGTATTTGCTGCAATTATATTGTACACAGCTAACTCCATGTTCTCTGGATGCCATTCCTCTTTTCAAGTACCATTTATATTTTATGCTTCTTGCCACCTTGCTTCTCTTCTCCACCTTCATCTTACTTCATCTTTCAAAGCTAGATAAGAGGAAAATGTCACTGCAGTTTAAAAGAACAATGTCATTGAGTCAGGAAAGGAATAGACAAGAAGAAGAAAAAAAAGAGAGAGATACCATAAAAGAGGAAGCATTATACATTTATAGAGAAAACTGACTCTAGAGAAATGTCCAGAGACTTACAAGACTGACCCCAAATAACAATTTGAACAACAGTGGAAGGCTATCATAAATGCACTTCCCTGACAATGAGATTAATTACTGATTTATCCTCCAGCATAGAGCCCTCATCTAGTAGCTGATGGAAACAGAAGCAGACACCCTCCCACAGCTAAACTCTGAGCTGAACTGGAATCCAGATGCAGAGAAGGAAGACAAGACCAGGCTACAGAAACCCACAGAAACAGCTGACCTAAACAATGGGGAGTTAATGGACCCCTAGACTGATAGATGGAAAACCAGCATTGGACTGACTCAGACCACCCTGAACATGGGTCTCAGTTAGAAGGCATGGGAAGTCTAAGAGACCTCTGACAATGGAACCAGGATGTATCCCTGGTGCACAAAAGGACTTTGGGAGCAAGTTCTCCATGGAGGGATAACCTAGAGGCAGGAGGAAGGGCCTAGTTCCTACTCCAAAAGACTTGACATATTTTGTTGACCCCTCCTGGAAGTCATCACCCTCCCTGTGGATTGGGTAATGGGATGGGAAGGTGGTCTGGGGGCATGGAAGTGAGGGAGAGAAGGAAAGAGGGAGAGAGGGAGGAAGGGAGGGAAAGAGGGAGGGATGGAGGAAAAGGGAACTGGGATCTATATGTAAAATAAGAAATAAAATAACAATGAAGAAAACAAACTAAGAAACACACACACACACACACACACACACACACACACACACACACACACACACACACTGGGTTAAGCCTTTGGAAACCATATAGTTTCTCCCTATAGCATCTTCACAGATAGTAGGCTTGATGTGGAGCCTGCTTCAGTTATTTTTAAGATCCATTTTTATTTCAGTTAAAACAATTAAGAAAAACTGAGAAACATCGGATCTTCTGAGAAAAATAAGATAAGCTTCTCTAATGTAATTCTCACAGTGGATTTAAATCCAGTGTGTTTTGGTTCAGTTTTCAGTCCTAGAATATGAACAATTATTGTGGGGAGGAAGGCCTTTTTCTCTACAGACTTGCTAACCAGAATAGAAGCTCATTTCATTTATCATAATCTATCTTATTTTGCTTATTTGTCTCTCTTATATATATGCTGCATGTGTGTGGTTGTCTACAGAGGCCAGAAAAGGATATCAGTGATGCTGGCGCTGGAGTCACATGTGGTCATGAGCTGTTGGAAATGGGTGATTGGAACCACACTTTGAGTTTCATGAGGACATTTCACAGAAAGACATCTATTCCAACACTTCTTTCAGTTCTCGATGTGCATGGACTCTAGAAAAGTACAGTTATATGTATACAAAAAATCCAGAAGTAATGAGAAAATTTCACTTAAGTATCAATTGTCATCTTGGCTACTATGTTCTTATTGACCAAGAAAAGATGCAGATGTCTCTTTAATGAATAGTCAGTGACCAAGTAATTTCTGGGATCCAGATCAGGATGAAAGGTCACCCTGCCATTCCTGATTTTCAATCAAGAGTACAGGCAAACCTTCAGTACCTCTTCCTGTTCCCACAGCAGAAACCATCCTACTGGCCTTGAGACAGCATTCCCTGCTAATGTTTCTTCATCAAGAATGAATCAGTAGGGATTTTTGAAGGTGTGTTTAAATGAGTCCACCAGACCCAAGATAAATGATAAATATGTATTTATTAAAGAAGCATTTACACAGATAAGAATAAATAACCACTGCAGTTTCCAGATCCAGGATATGCAGTGTCTGCCTTTCCCATGCTGTCTGTAACCCAAGACAACTTGTACCAGGTCCTCCTCTATCTTATATTGGTCATATCTGCACCTGAAACCATGCCCAAATGGTATGACCAACACCACAAGTTCACTGGCAAGGCAAGATGCCACAATTTCCCTTTTGTCTAAAGAAGAAGGTTTTAATTCTTATACAAAAACTATATACCTTGATAACAAATATTAATTATATTTATTGCAGAAGAAGGAAAGGTTAAAACATACACAAATTAAGACCTACAATTATCAACAGCAACACTGAGCATTAGCCACATTCTATATGTCCAGTTCCAGGGTTATGGCATATAACAGAAATTACTCCAATAGCTGTCCTATTCTGGAAAATCTAAGTCTTGTACCTAGTACACAGTCTAGTCTTCAACCTCATCAAAGACCTTAGAAGGAAAATATTACTAGGGTAATCAGGAAGTGCAAGTGTGAAAGTTCCTCAAGGTACAAGCAAAGAGAGAAACAGCAGGCTACCTAGACATGTCTCAGTCACGTTGGGGCATTCAACTTTGGCTAAGGCATAGAGTATCTCAGAAGCAAGAAACCTGAAAGACTGTCTTACCCTGACTTGGCAGTGTTCAGCAGTCTAAGTTTATCTCCTGCTAGCCCAGTTAGTACAGCATGTCCAAAGTCAGCAGTCAAGTTAGGGGCAGTTATTTGCCCCAAAAGCCCATAGCCAAGAAGAAAACAGACTTCAAATGGCATGTCATCAGTGCTCATGATACTCTTATGAATAGCTCAGTGTTGTCAAGAACAATTGTGTCATGTCGATTGAGTTCTAAATCAAATACCTATGTTGGTTACATCTCTGAGCATATATAGAACCTGATTAATATCATTACATATAAGAATCATTGTTAACTATAATCTGTATATAATTCTCACAAACATAATTTCTCAGTGACTGAAGCTTCCCCAAATAATTTAAGAATTCTTTAAACCAAAATGTAGCATAAGGACAATAACCTTATTTGTAACTATATGCATATATATGTAAATCACTAAAACAGACATAGAACTGAAGTGTCTTGACCAGAGGTAGAACTGTATAGTACAACATGATGAAAATATCCTAAATTTTATCAATATACAAAATATCTTAAGCATATGTAGAAACATACATATGTAGAATATGATAAAGATGGTTTTATATTTGTGCACAAAATATCATAATCAGAAAGAAGAGCCTATACAATATGACAAGTAAAATTTCAAGTTGGAAGCAATATACAAATTATCCAAGACAGGAATAATTTTACATAGCTTTCAACATACAAGAATCTATAACACTGTAAGTTGTCATCTTCTGTTCCCAAACCTACATCAATAAAACCGACCCTTAGCAAGTGATAATTATTCATTTTCTTTGAAAAAGAAAAAAATAACAACAACAACAACAAAAACAAAATACTATCTAAGCCAACTCTAGGGAAAGGGGTCATTGTATTACTTCCTGCTATCATGGGATGAAGGTGACTAGGTGACTCTGTGGAATCATGTAGGAAAACAAACTAAAGCAATGGTTAAATCTCAAGAGGACTAACTGTAACATTTGTAGCTGGTTTCTGAGTAGCAGGTGAGGCTTGTCTGAAGTTTTTATCTGAAGCTCTGGTAGTGTCATAAGAAGTTGCACCATCTCAGCTAGATAATCTGGAATTGCCTAGAGGAGTTTTAGTCCCAAACCGATCCCTGAGTGATCTATACTAGTTCAAAGACATCAAGTTGAATCGAGTAGAATCAATTTTGTGGGGCCCCAGCTTCTCTCTGGAGACATCAAAGATTGATGTTAGAAAATTTTATAGGTCACTGTGGACGAGTTAAACGTCAATATTAACATAGAAAATTGAAATATTATAGGTAAGCATACTACAGGTTTTTCCTTTGGAGGAGACCCAAATTCTAAGAAAATAGGAACAATTTACACTACTTTTCCTCAATTGCCAATTCTAAAATCAGTAATATGAGTAGGACCATGTATTAAATAATTTCTAGGCTCACATTCTATATCCATAACATAAAAGAGAACCACCAATGAAAACAGCTCCATGAGTCAATATTTGTTTTTTTCTGCATGTTCTAGTGTCAAGCTTATGTAGCCTGGCTAACATGAGACAAATTTATGGAATCAAAATTATTTGTTCAAGATGACAATACTGATTTTTAAATTCAAATTTTAGAGAACTGACTTAGAAATATCACCCATGATAAAAATCTACAATTCAATCTCGTGGAGTTCACTGGCTAGTAATAATTTTTAATTTCAGACCAAACATATTTTTCCACTCATTATTTATATAAAGAATGTTATTCACAGGTTGAGCACTTGCTTGGCATGCCTGAGGCTCTGGGTTCAATCCCTAATGCCAGCCAAAGAATAAGTAAATAAAGAAACAAGAACCATGATTTTTTACCTACATGTTCATTTCCCCACATGTATTCATAACTCTTCGATTTATCCAGTAGTAACATATTAAATAAAGACCTTTAATTGTATTCAATTCACCAATTTTATGACCTTCAATTTACTTATGAGTCAATTTGACATGAGATGCATATATCAAACATATGTTCTATGTATCTATGGAGTTTAGACATAAAGACTTTTTGGTTTCACACAGATTCAGATTTCAGGCTGGCAGAATCTACCTGAACTGCTAAAATGTGATTGGCTTACTAGGAAATAGTTAATAAGTGATTGAAATATTTCATTTTCTTATAAATATTTCACCAGGTACTGAAGCTGGAAAACATTCCCTATGGTGTTTTACTTTGCTTTGCTGTTGCCTGTTTAATCTTTTTTATTTTCACCAATTCTTCTGTCATAAGTTCTATATGTAGGCAATGAGTGCTATGTAAGTTTCTTTTTGAAACTCAACTAAATATAAAAGTTCTTATGATATCTGACACAAGGCCTTCATCAATATTATTTTATATTGTATAGGTTAGTCAGAATTTACTACAAATATGTAGTTCATACAATCTTATAAGTTGAAATCATCAGTATATTTAGATATATGAACTAGTTACCACAGAACCAGAGGTAAAAAATTTAGCATTGAGTAGAAAGAACAAAGTATGATAAACATAAAACTTGAGTAGAGAGTTATTTAAACTTGAGGAACAAATCACATTGTAACTCTAATAGACCAATAGTCACAGTGAATATATTCCCAACTTCTTATGTTTAATTATTTTTAAAATTTTGACATCCTTATTAAAAACTGGACTTTGGTGGTATAAACTACGGGTAACTATCCAGTTCAAATTAATTTAATACCAGAAACAGAGCATTAAGAATGAAAGCATTTAGTAGGATTGAGATATCAGGATCAGCTGATGATCTTGGTATCTGGATCATTTGAAGAGGAGTTCAATTACAAGCATGAATAAAGGGGCCAGAAAAGAACTTTCTCTGTAAAATGGCATGTTCTCTCTCTATCTTATTTCATGTGACATCTTTGACCTTTTTCTATAGGTGACATATCTGTGACAACTACGTGTCTTTTTGGAGGGATTTGTTGTCATAAATAGGAGAGTTGGAGTGTAGAAGTACATTATGAAGGCTGAAAAAATGGTTTCACCAGTCTAAACAATGTAAATCAATGAAAAGGACATATAAAAGAAAACTGTAATAGATATGACAACAGACATTCTATGGATCACAAGGGTAAAGCCAATACTTAAAGTGCAAAACTACTGAGAACTTAATTCTTTCATGCAATACTTATAAACCTTGGACAAATAACATTATTTGGTCTATTAATAAAAGAGAAAAAAATGTATAATGGAAGCATTAGAAAATATTTATTCATTAGAAAACCTTGCAAATAGAAGATAACATTCTATGTGCATTTTTTTTTTGTCTCCATGACCTCTAATTTTTTCCTTAAACCTTCCTCAGTTTTCTTGAGAGTAGAGAAACTTTACTAGTAGTGAATAAAGAATAGTGTGATGTTATAGGTCATGGTGAAAAGAAGAGAAACTGTTCATGAAGAAAGGCAATGGGCTTGATTTGAAACTGTTAAATGAATTCAGACTGTCCTTCAATCCACATTTTTTTCCACTCAATTATCTTTTAGTGTTAAAGAAGTACAGTGCTACCTGGGGAGGAGGGTGGGGGGGAAGAATGTATCTAGTAGTTTCTTCTAGACAGAAGAAACTGCAAATTACAGCCAATGGGAAGTAGGTGAAGTGTTAAGTGTAGCATCCAAGGAATGTCCTGGAGAAACAATTAGCACTTCCTACCTGACAGATGGAAGGTAAAGGTCATCACTGTATCTACAACAGGAAGCCTGGACCTTAAGCAACAGAGACACACCCATGGCAGTAACACTGAAGGGTCCTGGAGCCTTTCCATGTGGGTTAAAATGTGAATACTTGTTTACACCATGATTATGTTGAGACTCATTCCACGGGACACAAATATACTGATTTGATACATTTAGTATTTCAAAGTATTTGATGGCCTTTATTCACTTTTGTAAATTGTATTCCTAAAACTGTGTGAATTCATTCACCTTTAATCAGTTTAATTTTTACCATCTCAGATAATTATTCTTTATAAATAGATTATTATTGATGATTATTACCCTGATAAACATTTGTAGACCTGGGAAGAACTTATAAATTAAATGTCATTTTGAGTTTAATCTCATGCTGTATAGACTATACCTAGATACATAGTCAAATCTTCTTCAGTTTTTCTAGTTGTAAATATTATTTACTGAAAAATAAAAATGATATCTAAAATTTTGTAATAAAAGACAAATATATTAATCAGTATTTTATAAAAATACTAAGTAAATCTCAGTTTCCTTCTAAGGTATAAATAGATTTTGGCTTATTCAAAGATGTCACTAAGTGAATGAGTTCCAGAGTAACAGAAGAAATCCCAGAATTAATCTAGTTTAACTATGGGATGAAGACCATATTGTGTATAAATACTAAGTACTGGCCTTAGTGTAATAGATGAGGCATACTGATTTATATTATTCATTGAAATAACACCACAGAGACGTTAATGCTATATAAAAAATCTACATGTAAATTCCTCAAAAGTTAGAGTTCTTACACTCTACAAAAATAACATAAACATCTGTTGTTTACTTTCAATAAAACTAACACCTTTTAATTCAGATTCTTGTCAAATTCCAGTGTGTGGCTTTTAAAATTTATCCTGTGACACAACAACAAGAGTCACAAAGCAGTAGCCCATTGGCAGAGTCTTTGTTTTTTATCACAGTTGGAGACTTGGGTTGTAGGAATAGTGATAGAAAAAAAAGTCAGTCAACATTTTAATTTAAATTTAAATTAAGTTTAATTGGTAAACTGGTACCATCATATAAATAATGCTAGTGATGGAATGACATACTAACTGGGAATACATTAATGAGAAATAATCACATTTAGAGTTAGTGTTGAGTTTTATGAGGGCTCTCTTCCTTGTTTATTAAATGACTGGATTAAATTTCCAGTGTCTCTTTTGAGAATAAATTGTTAAGAATCTCACATATCTTCACACATCCTTCATCTTTTCCAACTTACTTTCCTAAATAATTAATAAATATGAATTGCATAGTCAGTAATTAAATAGCAGTATTGTAATGCTGATATTAAAAGAAAGAATAGTACAAAAGAATTTGTAACCTCAATGTGTAGAATTGTAGATTGACTCTATTTGAGATGTATTAAAGAACTTTGGTTAAAGATATCCATTTATTTGGATTACTTTGATTACTAGAGTGTGTTTCTTTGTATCTGGCATGGAATATTTGGTATACTTGATAACATTCAAGATTTTATTTAGGGTGTATGACTGTTTTAATTTCTATATCACAGAAAGTAGGCTCAACAATATTTGTCAAGACCAATTTGCTATTCAGTCTTTGCCCATGAAAGAGGGTATGGAAATTGTCCCAGGTGACATGCTGGCAAGCATATTCCATACAAAAACTAAGCAAAGACTGAAATGGTTACTCAGTAACAGGGCTCAACCTATCTCTGTTGTACAAATTTGTAGCATCCTCTGGGATGTAAAACAGAAAAAAGCAATATACATAGTAAAAGATGAGTTTTGGGGGGATTTTGTTAGTTGTAGGTGTTCCTCCATTGCTGTGACATATAATGCAGACTTCTTTGACTACCTGTAGTTCAGAAGTTAACCTGGAAGATACATTTCACACTGATTTGTTAAATGGATGAAAGTGCAAATGTAATGTAATCCCACATAGTATTCAAATAGCATCTCCTTTTCAGTTGTACATTTAGTATTAAAATGGTTTAGCATGCACACATGTACATATGTAAACATATGAATTCAAATATGCATATGTATGTATATATGAAGATGTATTATAACATGTTTTGTGCACATGTGCCTTCAAGCAAGTGGTGATAACTGCAGTAACTTATACTAGCCGAATTAAGCTTTAAATTAAGTGACAGCTAGGCACTACATAACCTTCTGATTAAAAATAAAATGGTTCCATAAACTTGAAAAAACATATATATTATGTCTTCAGGGAAAAATGTATGTAATGTAAAGTCATGCGGTGTTAGTACAAAACTTGAAACCATATGCATTTGAGTTCAGTCTGTACACTTTTTGGTGTGTGGGTAATGCAACAGGTTTGTCACTATGTGACCCTGGTTATCCTCAAACAGTTTGCCTCTGCCTCCCCAAATGCTGTTGACTAGAGTCTCAATACCCTGAACATGGCCCTGAACATGTTTTCTTAATTATCAAATTATGTATTTATTTCAACATCTAATTAATGAAAACTAATAATTTTCTTTAGTTCACTTGTAACATTTTCCTGTTTTGAGCTATATTAAAGATGGAGAGATATGCCAATGCATTTGGATCTCTGTGTATATATTTGAACTAAATTACATTCTCACTCGCTGTGTTTTTATAAGAAAAAGGGTTCTGATACTTAATGGCATTATATTACTTGAACTATAGGAACACAGAATAATATTATACAGGTCACACATATCTCATTATATAAATTATGAAATGCAAATTATTTTTCTCCACTGTCATATTGGTTTGGGGTCATAGACTGGACTTCTCAAGAAGACTCTGGTCTGCTATCCTCAGCAGGTGATTTTTGGTCTCAACATTGAGATTCTTCAGAATTCTTCCTTTGGTCTGTTCTGTATTAAAGCTTACAAGTTTCTATGTTATTGACAGATTTCCAAGAGTATTATAAAATATAAGGCTGCTTACCAATCCAAGTGGAGCAGCGGTTCCTTAAGTGTAGCAAATTCAAGGTCCAGTAACTCGTCCTTTTCCTTTCAGGGTGTGTGCAATGAACTCCCGAGACATTCCAGGCCCAGGCAACTTTCCTGCTAGCACTGACAATAAATCTCCGTCTCCATTCAAATGTTTCTTTAAGTGAAATTCAACCTGTTCCAAGGTGAAGCTGAGTCCTAAGGATCCTCCAACACTGCACTTGTGACTCCATGTGTGCAGGGTCGTTTTCCATTTATTCTTACTCCCAGCAATTCTCCACTGGGGCAGAGTAGGGAGAGTTCCCTTGCCACCCAAAAGTTTAACTCAGTTCTGACACTATTTAGTATCAGACATCAAGGCTTCCAGTTCAATCCCATAGGCTTGCCACCACTTCACAGGCTAACTATAGTCCAGGATGTCATTTTTACCTCTGGCTGACTGGCTATAGTATAGAGGGTCCAATGAATGTTGTTGAATTCAATGGCTTACTTAAATGTCTCTCAGTATTCACAGAATTGTTCCCTTATTATAATACTGGTTAACACAAAGGATGCTGCAAAGGACAGGAACATCTGGGCATGATTTATAGCCAAGCAGAAAGGCTCATAGGGCAAAACCATAAAAGTTTAAAGCCCAGGCACATTTGCACTCTCCAATCTCTGTGTGCCACAACTTACTGATATGTGAATATATTCTGTCTCAGGATGATGGTTAGTAGTTTCAACTTAACACATACCAGCACGATCTGGGAAAGGAAAACACCTATCCTCAAACAGGAATGTGGACTTTGGGGGCACATTGCATTGATTTTAATTAATGTAGGAGGTCCCCACCTTCTTTGGGCATTCCGTCCCTGGACAGGTAGTCTGGGATGCATTAGAAAGCTAGATGAGAGATCAAGAGAACAAGAAAGCATGTAAGCAATGTTCCAGGTTTCTGTTTCAAGCTCCTGCACTTTCTGTTTTGGAGTTCCTCACTGATGGATTATAATCTGCAAGATGAAGTGAATCTGTTTCTTCATAAAGTTAGGGTTGTTCATGGTATTACTGCAACAAGAGAAAAAAAAAAACTAGGACACTCATCAATCCAGAGGCTTTCTAGGTATGCATACTTTTGTGTGTTTATAGAGGCTTCATTAATTAGGTGAGGTTTCTTAGGCTGCTGACTGTTAGACAATAGCTATGTTTGGGTTGAAAGTTTTAACCTAGTGATCATATGTGGTTATCTCTGCAATATCTTTATGCTCTGATAACCTATGTGTTTTCCAACAGCTGTCTCAACATGAATTCAGGTACCCTTTTAAGCAGGCTGTAGTAGTGTCCTTTCACTCTTATCAATTTTACTACCTTAAAAAAAAGTGAACAAATATCTCCATTCCTAACCCAAAATCTACCTCAAGTTGATAGCCTCTGCAAATAAAAAGTTATTTTTCCCCAAGTAAGTTGCATGGGGAAATGAACCATTCTTAAATGTGGGTCCATGCCCAGTGATAAATGACCAATACAAAAGGAATTCAATGGGAACTTTAGAGGTTCTCTATGTCATAAGGTTGGTTCAGGGCACTCTAATTTTTCTTGGTGTGTTTAATTCTTTCTTAGCTCTCTGGGATATCCTGACTATGGTTCCTGACCCTCTAGGCAGTATTGGTAGTGGGTTTCTTCTCATGCCATGGGTCTCAAGCTGGACCAGTCATTGCTTGGCCACTTTCATAATCTCTGTGTCATCCTCACCAAAGCACATCTTTCAGGCAGTTCAAATTGTAGGTCAAAGGTTTTGTGGCTAGGTCAAAGGTGTTTTAATACCTCCATTGGAAGTCTTTCATGGTTACATGATTTAGGTTCTTGGATTCTTAGTTGGATCACCCTCATAGTTTCCTGGGAGTTTCCAAACACTAAGTTTCTATCTTTCCCTGGAAAAGCCCCCCCCAATTCCAGTTATCTTTTCCCAATATTCTCTTCCTCCACCACCCTCCTCCCCTGTCATCCAATTCCTCTTGTTCCTGTCCCTACATGCTTCAAGAAGGGCTCTGTGAATTCTGCAGAAGGGGAAGAAGTGTTGTAGGAGCCAAGGAAACCAAAAGAAAACCTACAGGATCAACTAACTTGGTTCATAAGGCCTTATAGAGACAGAACCAACAATCAGGAAGGCTACATGGGTTTGGTCTAGGCCTTCTACATATATTTTATGGTTGTATACCTTGATATTCTTGAGGAACCCAAATTGTGTGGGGAAGGGCTGTCTCTGACACTTTTGCCAGTTCAGGGGACCGTATTTCTCATATTGGGTTGCCCACAGCAATAATATGATGGGAGGTACCTAGTCTTATTGCAACTTGATATGCCATGTTTAGTTAATGTCACTGGGAGATCTGCTCTATTCTCCAAGGGAGACAGAAGAGGAGGAATGGATAGGGGTGGAGCTTGGATGAAAGGAATGAGGAGAAACTATGGTTGGGATGTATAATACAGGAGAGAATAAGAAACAGGAATATATCCTAAGAAAAACTATATTTTCAAAAACTAAAATAAATAAGAAATTCAAATAATTGTAGGACTGCCGTACAAGTGGTATTACCAAAGATCCAATATTTACTTACTACAAGTCATGTCACAGTGTCTGTGTATTAGAACTCTTAGGCTTTGTAACTCCTCTAATCTAATTTGCATAATGTTATATTTTCTTTTGCTCTTAAACTAGAAGACATTAATCAGAATGTGATGATAGCCAAATACCCTGTGAACTGTGTTGTAACAAATGCAAAAAGCTAATAATTATTGCAGTTCCTATTTATATTCAGACTGGGTTTTAGGATGACTTTATTAACAGAGGTTGAAAATTGTATCATATAGATTAATAGATAGATATATATGAAGTGACAGATGTGTGGTGATGTATTTAAATTAAAATAAAATAACTCACTTGTTTTAATATTGTATCATAATGGTTCATAGTACACCGATCAAGGAACAAATATCAAGGTTGCTCTAGCTATAACATCCAGATTTCTTATTTTGTGATCAAAGAAACTACCATAGAATTGGGATGTAGAGTAGAACTCCATGATCCTTTTATTGTTGGTCTAGGGTAACCCACACTGTAGTTAGAGACCCATGTTTGAATTTACATCTTCTCTGATTGTGCTAACTTTTCATCTTGCATGTTTGGGAAGATGTGACTATGTTTCTCTTTTTGCAGTTTTTGGTAAATAAATGAATGTACGACTTTTTTGGGGAAATGGTTCACACACACGAACACACACACACAAGTACAGTACACACACACTGTTCAGTTCAAGGCTTCTTCTTATATAGTTACTTCTAATTCTCAGATAAGCAGATTGGGCCCCTATAATTAGGAATATGGAAATTAAAACCCACCTTTTTAAAGTTGGGAAGATGGCTCAGTGTACATCTAGAAACATGAGGCCCTGAGTTTGACCCCAGCATATACATAAAAGCCCAGCCATGACCTCTACCTGTAACTCCAGTGATTTTCAGGATGGAGACAAGATGAGAATTTCTGTGTCTTGCAGGATCTTTGCCAGGCTTCAAGTTCAGTGAGATATCCTTCCTCAAAGGAATAAGATTAAGAGTTACAAATTTAAACACCCAAAATCTTCCTTGTCTACAAATGTACTCACAAGTGAACAACATGCACCACTTCCACATATACTCCTGAACAACATGTACTGTCCCTACATACATAACTGAGCAATATGTACCACCCCATATACACACCTGCCTAACATGCACCTCCATCACATACATTCATTCACATACACATGAAGACAAGAGTATAGAAAACTGGAAACAGGTTCCAAATCACTATGTCTGATTGTTGAAGGACTGTTAAACAGATTTTTGTTTCATGAAATATTTCAAGTAAATTTTGTAATGTGTCTTTTCCATTAGTCCTGTGTTCCCCTAGAAATAATAAAAATAATAATAAAAAAAGAAAGTAAATTCCTGAGCCTGATTTCCCATTTTTTTTGTTGTTGGCATTTTTTTCCTTGTTTCAATCCTCACACACTGTGATTTCCCTGTTCAGATGAACATGGACAATTCATCGGCTAGCTCAGTATTAAATTTAATCTATTGAGAAGTTTTCATTATTTGTGTTTATTTATATATATTAAATATCACACCTGAGCTTTGATTGCTTTCTTCAAGATGTTAGAGTTAATTTTATCTTTTGTAATCAATAACTTTTAATGTTCAATATTGATTGTATTTACCACTCTTTACTAACTCTAATAAAACACATAATGTGAGGATGGAATGGGTCCTAAATGTGTAATACTTGTTTAAATATAGATAATTATCTTTCCTATTATGTAATCTCATTCTCTTTTCCTGAAGCTCTAAGTCTTCTATACAGTAAGACTATTTATCCCTAGTGTTAACTATGTTACATAATGGACGATTCTCTTCGGTTATGTTCTTAGAATCAAAGTACAGACAGGAAAAAAATATATAGAAATATTATATTAGTTTGAATTGTGTCAATTCTGTAATTTTTGCTTCATTTATTTAGGACTGAAGTTTTCATCTTTGACATACTTGTGATTAATGGCATTGACATAGAAACTTTAATGTTTCAAATCATATCTGTTAAATCATGTCTATTAACATATGGAGAATAAATTCTACATTTTAAAAAGTAAAGTTAAATAGTTAACCTTCATGGTCTTATAACAGCAATGCTGAAGAAACAAACACTCCAATATGCTCTGTGCTAGTAAAACCTGAAAAAAAAATCCATTTACTGCTATTATTTAACAATTTTTATTTCTTGGTTTTAAGTCTTTTGTTAAATTTTAAGTGCATGCTTAAATTTAGGTGATGTTTTAATTGTTTAAAAATTAGATTACAAAAACTAAATTAAAAAAATTTAAAAGACCCTACCCTGCCCACTGCCCCGCAGTTCTGGTTGAGCACTGGGACAGAGGGTGGAGCCAACAGTCCACCCTATTTCAGGGACTTCTGGGAGCAACTCTGAACAAAGGAGACCTGCCTATCCATGCGGAACCACCTGTAATTTCCACCTGCTTGGTCTCTGACCCCCACCTCAATCCTCTGCTGGAGTCCCAGGCCCCACCCAGAGATCCGCCTATCTCTGCAGGTCCACTCTGAGTTCCCACAGGCAAGATCCTTGACCCCCAAAGCAGGGCCTCTGCTAAAGAAAGAGGCCTCAGCTGGAGAGTGCCAGTTCCCAGTGAGATCCTCTGACTATCTGTGTAGAAACTTCCCTAGTCTCATCCCAGCCATTGTCCTCTTTTGCCAGCCATTGGCTAAAGCCATTGGCTAGAGTCCACACTACTTCAGGAACTTCGCTGAGAGAATCTGAACACAGGAGACCTGCCTATCCATGCTGTGGGACCACCTGTAATTCCCACCTGCTTCATCTCTGACCCCCACCTCCAGTCCTCTGCTGGAGTCCCGGGCCCCACCCAGAGACCCGCCTATCTCTGTGGGACCACTCTGAGTTTCTGCAGGCATCTTCTACTGGATCCTCATCCCTGACGGCATCCCTGGGTCCCTGTTTGCTGAAAGACCTCCTACAGTGCTTGGACCACCCAGAGCTACAGATATGTGGGGGCAGGGCAGTGAATGGAGAGAGAAGTAGGAGAAAAACGCATGCGACCAGGAAGACTGAGCCCGGTTAGGAACAGGAGAGAGAGAGAGAGAGAGAGAGAGAGAGAGAGAGAGAGAGAGAGAGAGAGAGAGAGAGAGAGAGAGAGAGAGAGAAAGAGAGAGAGAGAGAACATAAAACGAAGGAGCCAATATTGGTTTGAAGATAAAATTGAACACAAAGAAAGGTCTAGAGAACTACAAGACTGCAGCCAACTAACAATTTGAGCATCTGTAGAAAGGCTACCATAAATGCCCTTCCTGGATAGTGAGATCAACAACTAACTTATCCATGGAGCCCTCATCTAATACCTGTTGGAAACAGGAGTTAACACCCATACATAAACACTGAGTCGAACTAGAACACAGATGCAGATGGAGAGGACAAGACCAGTCTGCAGAAACACATATAGACAGCTTACCTGAACAAACAGGAGCTAACGGGCCGCAGACTGATAGCTGGGAAGCCAGCATGGGACTGACTCAGGCCCCCCTGAATATGGGTCTCAGCCAGAAGGACTGAGCAGTCTAAGAGACCTCCAACAGTGGAACCAGGATGCATCCCTGGTGCACAAAAGACCTTGTGAACACATCCCTCATGGAGGGATAACTGCCTTAACCTAGAGACAGGAGAGAAGCCCTAGTCCCTACTTCAAATGACCTGTCAGATCTCTGTGATCCCAACTGGATGGCATTCCCCTACATATGAAATTGGGGTGGGGGGATGGGAGGGGAGGGTGGTTAGGGTGCATGTGAGAGGGCAGAGAAGGTAAAAGTGAGGGAGGGAGGGAAGGAGAGGGAACTGAGACCGACATGTAAATTGATAAATTAAATAAAAAAAAAAAAAAAGAAGTGTAAAAAAATTTTAAAAGAAAATGTGAAGCCCCTAAGGAAAAAAAAAAAAAAAAGTAGACTCTTTAGTCTACTGCAATCCCTGTCACATAATCTTTTGTAGCTCTTTCTAGATACGAATATCAAATAATCACTTTCATGAACTGGAATAATGGGGTAGTTAAAATGCAATCTGAGAGCAGTAAAGTGCTAGATCAAATCCTGTATTCACCATTTATCAGTTTGCCTACCACAAAGTGATCTAGTGCATCTCCCATTTCCACACCTAAAATATAAAAGATGAGGATAGACACTTTAAAAATGAGGTCTGCAATAGTGGAGAGGGTTCCTGAGCTGCCCATCCTCTGTAATCAGATTGGTGACTATCCTAATTGTCATCATAGAACCAACATCCTGTAATTGATGAAAGCAGATGCTGTGGCCAAGCACTGGGCTAAATTCCTGGAGTCCAGTCATTGAAAGGGAGGAGCGATAATAAAAACAAAGGGGTCAAAACCATGATGGGGAAACCCACAAGCACAGCTGATGTGAGTAAGCAGGAGCTTACTGACTCTGGACTGACAGCTAGGGTACTTGTGTAGGACCTAAGTAGACCCTCTGAATGTGGGTGGCAATTGTGTTGCTTGGGCAGTTTGTGGGGCCATAGGCAGGGCCACCAAAATTTATCCCTAGTACATGAACAGGCTTTTTTGAGCCTATTCCCTATGAAGGGATACCTTGCTTAGCCTAGATTTGGGGGGAAAAGACCTTGGTCCTGCTTCAAAGTGATATGACAGACTTTGTTGATTCCCCATAGGAGGCCTAACCCTCTCTGAAAAGTGGATGGGGGTGGGGTGGGGGAAGGTGGGGGATCAGGAGGAGCGGGGGGGGGGAGGGAACTGTAATTGATATGTAAAATAGAAAAAAAAGACTTTTAAAAATAAAATAAAATTGAGGTCTGCAAATATACTTTAAAATGGTATTTTAGCAATGTGTAGGCTATTAGCTGTACTTAATACTTCCCAACTTAAAAGTCACTGAAAGAAAATTTAAATTAAAAATGTACTACTATGATGATTTTTGAATAATTTATAATACTGGTATTGATTAAGTATAGTTTATAATCAGACAGAAAGCCTTTCATTCAATTATTTCTATATATATTCTAAACCAGAATAATCTCCCTCCCTTTCTAGTCATGTTCCCTTAACACTTCAAGTCTCACTGTTTTTCAGAAATACAATGGATTAACCTGTAATCTGATGTGTGTCCCCCATCCAATTAAGTTTATGGTTTATGCATTTATTATATTTTTGTTATATGATCTATTTAGTCTTCTTATGAATCTAAACTGCTGCCCAGGAAGGCTTCTGTTGCATCCAAGGATGAGTGTCTATTTTGTTGTTGTTGTTTCTTGTGTGGTCTTAGTCCTGGCTGGCTTCTTAAAAGTTTATGACACAGTGTTACAGAAGTTCAAAATCCTACCATGAGGAAGATCCAGAAGGGGGACTTCTAGACATGACATAAAGTTCTATTCCTCTTCACTGGCACTCATGTGTCCCTTCTTTTGGTTTATGCACCTCTCCTTTGTGCTTTATGGTAACCATTGAGTGATGTTCAGAATCCAAATTTTGTCACACATTATTTCTCTAAGTAATAATGGATTTGGGAGTCTCAGTCTAGAGCTTACTGGTAAGAATCAGTTTCTACATTGATCCTTTTATGTACATGTAATAATTTCCCTGTCAACAACTGTCAGTAAAAATACATGTGGGGAATAATATTAATTATATTGAATTTATGTTATAAAGGAGTAATCCATGCAATCACCAGCATGGTTTGCACATACCCGATAAGATGTGTAAATGTGCACAGGAATATACACAGCTGTCACTCAGGATACAGGTTGAACAAAATAAAGCCAAGGACTTTAGTTTATTCCAAGTGAGTATTTGTGTTCTTTCAGGGATTTGTGATACAATTATGGATCTAATTACTTAAATTCCTGATATTAAGTAGGTTATTTCTACCTGATCTTCAAAGTCCAGGCTCCCTAAGACAGATGTACAACCTTGGCTAAGTCAGTGTCAAGCAAGTGATTTAACACCTAATGAGTTAAGAGTTTCCCTAAAAATATCTCCCAATCATGTTGTTCAGGATCCCAGGGAACAATATAGTCATTGGAGAAAATCACTTGGAAGCTATGAATGTTGTTATTCTAGTTGAAGGATTGATTTAGCTTACAAGAAAACGCATCTGGATTTCAGGAGAATATGTTTTTTTTTTCTTTTCATTTAATGAGAAGCACATGACAGAAAAGGGAAGTACATGTGTAATTAATAGAAACTACACTTCTGATAACAATTTCCATGAAATGTTTTCTTTACCAATCAGAACAGGCAACTCAGGGACTTTCCTTCATCAAAATATTAGATTTTGGAAGTTTCATATAACTGTATACCTATGGACAGCCTTGATTCATGTCACTACACTTAGGCTAGCCCTTTTATAATAATTGTTATTGCTGATAAATATATAGTATTTACAAAAACTAATTTTAGCATATACATTTTTTGTGGCATTGTAGAGGACTAGGTTCAGTCCTTTCTCATATGAATGGCAGTACAGAGAAGTAATCTGCAATTTGAATTAGCTTATTACAAAATATGGAGTATGTATAAACTTTGAATGATGAAAAATTTGTATTAGCAAAACAGAATATAAACACTCTACAGCAGTCAAAAACTGCTATTCTTGAAGCCAGAAAAAAAGTTCATTTGGTGACATATAACACATACAGGTATCAATAACACAAATAGCATAGATGGAACTGATTGATTCACAATTCTATAATTTATGGAAACAAAGAAAACATCAGAGTTTAAATTTAAGCTGCTTTGAAGACACACACATTTCATTGATTTTCTGATATGTTCTTGTTTCAAATATCCTGAACATTTAAGAAGTATGTGCTTCAGATACTTATGGCTAAGTTTTAATATTTGATTGAGTTATCCCACGTTTTCATCTTTCCAAAAATTGTTTATGTTTTAACAGCTATAGTTTAGGATGTTGTAGATATCCTCTAAAATGGTTCAGTGGACATAGTATCAATGAATATTTATTGTATAATGAGAGCCGAGGTTAACAGCATAAATGTTGCAAGTCAGAGTGGAAATACGTTTGCTAATTTTTTCCCCATGTAAACAATACTTCAATGTGTATAGAAGTGTTTTGTTCCTTAGCCTTGTGCTACATATAATTTGTAGCACAACTCAACTGTTACTTCCTAAAAGCTGGTCTCCTGTATTCCTGGAAACTATATTTATATCCTCATTTCTCCAAAATTATGGATCTGTCTCTTACCTACTATGCTAGTTTAGATAAATAATATTATCTCTTTATGGCAAGTTTTAGTAACAGACTGAAATTCTATCATTCCCCCATGACAATTAGGGAATATGAAAAAAAAGCGATTATTACTCTGGTATGTGATTATATTGATCATTTTACCAAATAATTGTCTATGATTCTTGGCCAGGAGGAAAGCTTTTATTTTATGCAGTTGCAAAAGTTTTAAGACTCTATAGAGCCTCATATTGTTGTTTCCTAATTTTAAGGCAGTATTGTATGTAGAGTCCCATAGACTTGCAGAAGATGCATCGTGACTATTGAATGATGTTATATACAGTTTAAGTACATAGAATGTGTTATAATTAGTAGTTGCATTCACAACCCTCACTTAACCACCTTTAAAATTCCAACTTAAATACTACTTATTTACTTACTATTTTAAAGACTGTAAAAGCCTCACCAAGTAATTTCAATTAAAGAAATTTTTGTTAACTTTAGCTAAACAAATCCATATATAAAAGAATAGCTTTCAATTTCTATAAAATATGTGGAAAAATTATCCAATAGCCCAGGAAAAGCACCTGACATCTTAAAGCAACCAGGGCCCATTAAAAGTAAAGCATCCCGAAATTCATGGATCTTGGGAGCGCAAGGATTTTATTTCACAGGAGGCACATGTAATTCTTAAATGAAGTATAAATCTGATGATTGGCAGAAAATAAACTGAGTCAAATTTTAACTAGGAACAGATATTTTAGACCCTTCATACAGCACATTTTTATGTCCTCATGGAAACTGAGGCAAACACATAATTTTAAGTTGTCCTTTGGCCCTTGCTAATATAGAACTTTACAAAAGTGGTGTACCGAGTTTACCACTGGACAGCCTCAGGCTTTGCACATTAAGGAACCTAAGAAGGTTTAGTTGCAGAATCTGGGTGACATTTTGTCTTCTGCATAGCCAGCTCTCCTGTCTATACGTCCAGCTCTGCCTCAGAGGTCACTGTCCCATCTCTCTCCATGGGGCCCTCTTAGTCCTTGTTTTGTTTTGATTGACAACTCTGTACTCATTTTAAACAGAGTTTTAATAATTAAACAAAAATGAAGTTTTCTCTGATTCAATCAAGCCTTAAAATAGTCTTAGCAATTCTGAATCATTTTTACCTATGATAATTAAGTGAACAGCAAAATTATAGATTGTCAAAAAGAAGGTAAAGTAATGAGCTTTTCACAATGAGAAAAGTGATTCTAAGAGGAATTCCATGAGAATGAATAACTGGCTGTAGCAAATGCCTCTATTATAAAAATCAGTGGATGAACATTTATATTTCCATATAAAGACAGAATATCATTTGAATTTTGATTATTATTTATTACACACATATCACTTGAGGTAAAGAGCTTGGGAGGAATTCAAAGAAGAGCAGCTGAGAGGGGCTAGAGGGAGAAAAGGGCTAGAGGGTTAAGGGAGAAAAGAAGTTAATACAATTCTATTTAAATTAAAAACATTAAAATTTTTAAAAAAAGAAAGAAAACCTAAGGCTCAGAAAGATTGGTCTTGGGACTTTCTGGCACTTCCTAGCAACTGAAATATGAAGAAAATATTTTCATTTGTAATACCATGAGTGAGGATATTATGTAAGCAAAATTATCCAAGCAAAGACAGACAAATGCTGCACGATTTCCTGTGTTGTTACCAGGACTTGAACGTAGATGGTGGGGTGTTCGTTATAGAGTGAAAATTTCAGTCATAGAGAAATCAGCCTAGAAGATCTATTTTTTAAGCAGATATAAGAGGAACTTTGTACATTCTTATTATTAAATATTTGTACAAATTTATCTAATTGTTTCTTCTTATTTTTCATTTCTGGGTGTTTTCTTGAAAGAGAGAGAGAGAGAGAACACAAAGCTTGGTAGGTAGGAGGTCAAAATCTGTAAGGATTTGGGGAAGATGAAAAGTCATGTTCAAAATATATGAAAAAAAATCAGCGCAAAAACTTGGATCTAGAGATTCTTGAAAATTCATGGATAGAATAATAAACACATAAACTACTGTATTTAACTTCACTGATATATGAAGATATGGAAATATAACAAAGTAGTTCACTGATTTTTTTTTACAACAAAACTCCTATCTGCTCCCCTCTGCTCTCCATCTGTTGGCAAGAGAAGCAAAGAGACCCCTTTTATTTCCCAGGAGGAAAACAAACATCTACATTCCTTCGCTGTGCCTTGTTGACTATAACTGCAATGTACACATTAGAAACACAGTATTAACACAACATGTTCTTTACCTTTGAACACATTTCTTCTTCACGGAGGCAACCACTGTATCATTCTCCATTTTTCTGTTCTTTCCCTTAGTTCCTAAAACTCTCTTGCAGTTTGTCCCTGTGAGAGTCCTATGACAA
This sequence comes from Phodopus roborovskii, assembly GCF_943737965.1. Lineage (NCBI taxonomy): Eukaryota > Metazoa > Chordata > Mammalia > Rodentia > Cricetidae > Phodopus > Phodopus roborovskii. The sequence goes on from NW_026125548.1 coordinate 48,894, forward strand.
TTCCTGCCCTAAAGCAAGATGTTATCAAAGCAGGAAGTATGCCAGCAGATTTTGTAAGTGTCCCCATTATGTTAGAATATACTTTGGCAAGGAACAAAGGAAGCAGAAGAATCCAAAGGAATAGGACAGAGTGAAGGGGAAAAGGAGAAAGGCATGTTAAGCCAGAAACAGAAGACATCGGTAGCTTTTGAACAATTATAGGGATATAAAGACTTTATTTATAAGTTATTTATAAGAAAAGAATACTCTTAGAGATTGTGTGAAATGTTTAGATCACTTAATTCACATTGAAGAGAGTGTGTTCGTCACATCCCAGAACAAGTAGCATATGAACTGAGGATGTACTACAGGATCTGGGATGTATAGAATTGCATTGAGGCCTTTGGTTTAGATCCTATTGTTGTGTGTGTTGTGTGTTATTTAATATTTATTCCAGGTTTTCTTCAGAATAACTGCAGAGAATTGATAATAGTCTTAAAATTGTATTTCATGCAACATGATATATCACTTATTTTTAAATTTTATTATAAAAAGATGGTTTGCCTGCTATTATTTATATTTTGAGTTTAGACTTTATGGTGTTGATTATCTTCAAGACTAATCAAGTTTCTTTGCATATTTTTGAAAAAGAATGAGTGATCAGTATACTTTATTTTTATATACAATCAAAGAGCTGAGGATAGAAAGGCAAACATAGGTACCAGTAGCTAATTGTTTCTTATAAAAGAGCACCAAGATTAGCAATATTTTTAATCTTCTTGTTTGAATTCTGTTTCCTTAAACTTCAGCATAATCAGCTTTTCACACAGTGTCAGTAATGAAAACAAACACTAGGCGTGACATGTATAAAAGACATCTGAATGATGAAGAATGTAGGATATGACCTCATTTTGTTTTTCAAGCAGGATTTCTCTAGAGAGGAAAAAATATTTCATTCTCACTAGATCACTCAGGTGGGAAACAGTTTTTTGGGGGCCATTTTGCATGATCATGTTCTCAGTCTTGGAAATGGGATTTTCTTCAAGGCTGTATGTATCTAAGGGTTGTTCATTGTGGAGAAAGAGATAAGGAAACTTTAATAAAGGGGTCAGTATCTAGGCAGGTAGTAACATGACTTGTTATTTGAAAAGACAAAAGGAGATGAAGTCATCAGAGCATTATTATACTGGATGACTCTATGCCCCATTTGTAACAAACCTGTCTCTTGATTGTCATTCTTGCTGACTACTGAAATAATTCATCCAAACGGAGACTTAAAATACTTTGATATTTGTTACAAACAAGGGTTTATCAAACTAACTGAAAAGTGATCAGCAAATTCGAAGTCAACATTTCAGAAGCAATAAATAAATTTGAGCTGCTGTTACAGACTTGTTTTTGAACTCAGTGATTTCAAACATGATCTCCTGAATACTTTAACACTATACCTCCGGGCTTCTAGGTGATGAATTGGGACGCCTGCAAGAAACACATTCAATACAAGGAATTTTTTCTCAGTGTCTCTCCACCTTATTCATTGCAATTACAATATAATCTCTGATTAAGTTCCCAGCTTGTGTTTTCACATATCTGCTGATTGCTTTCTGTGAAACTCATGTTCCCTTACTCTTGAAGGTCTTTTGTAGTAATCTAAAAGTGACTTGATGTGCCCATGGAAAAATGCTGATAAATACTGATGATGTAAGCTCCAGACTTTAAAAAAAAAATGTTGTTTGATACTAGATAAAAAGCCATTGTCCTTTAACTGATTTTTTTTTAAACAAAAAACTACAGATAACATTGGCTTTAACTTTACAGGAAGAAAAATATGTTCTCTGGAGGACTGAACAAACCTAACTGCTTCCTCTACCCCTTTAAACACATGCATGAATTCTGAATGCATTTTCAGTGTTTGTATGAAAGAGAAAATCCGGTGAGTTACGAGTTTCCTGAAAGAAGCAACGTCAGATAAACCTTAATTGAGGCAGGACCTTGAAATCTTTACTGCCCATTCTATCATTTGTATATTGTAGCCATTATTAGCTTAAATTTCATATCACTTATGTGAGAAACCAGATGTTTCCTTTAGAATAAGTGACAGTTTCTTGTGCACATCCATTTTGTCCTCTCCTGGTTCATATCAAACAATGTCTTCTTTGAGGGACATTATTGCATCTAAACCTTGAGCTAGAGACTTGGGACTTCCTTATCGCAAGAAGGAAGGAAGCTCTAAGTGTGGACAAGAAAGGGGGAAAAAATGAAGCACAATGTATGACTATGCCAGATGAGGCTAAGGAAAAAAATAGAAAGAACTCTTGAAAGTAATCACAATCGAAAATAATCCATGGAAAAATGTTTCAATTTTAGATGAAATTATTACCATGACTTATTTGAATATTTAAATAAAAAAAATAAAATTATCTTTAAACTATTACTGATTTTATCTAAGGCTTAATATCATTAGACAGCATTAGCATTTTCATCATTTACACTTGAAGGGAAAAACAAAATCATTAAAAACATTATTATTCATTTTATTTTTAGATATTATTTTTAGTTTTGTGAATACAATGTGATCACTTCTTCTCTGTCTTCTCTTTCCTTACTCTAGACCCTCCCATATACCACTCCTCCCTGTCTTTCATATTCATGACCTTGTTTAGGAAACTGTGCCACAAGCACATACACAGTCAGAAATGTGTGGAACATAGATTAGAAATGAGCAAGCAGTCTGTTTCTAAGCTGTTTTATCCAAGAGATAGAGTTCAGAAGCCAGCAGATACAGACTGACTCTATCATATTTTTAAATGAAATCTCTGTCTAATTAGATAAAGTGATTTAGAAATGTTCCCTTTCCTTCCTGTTGAAATAAAAAACAGCAAATGCTTTCAGTTTTGGTCTCTGACCCTTCAACTTAATTCTGCAACACACAGACACTATATATAGTATTTGAGCTATAACCAAAAGGAAGATATTATGCAACTGCATATTCAATAATTTCTTAGTGTCTGCTTGCTGGTGGATTAATAACAATACACTAAAGACATCATACACCACCGAAAAATATATATTAGGACGTCACCTATCACTTATTTTCATTATTGACAGATGTTGACACGATTAGAGAAATGTTAAATTTAAAAAGCCCTAATTTTCCAAAACCAAATTATATCTCAGAATCAAATGAGAACCAAAAAGTAATGTGAGGAAGTTGGAGTTAAACCCTTACTATTGACCCATGTCAATGAACATCTTCCAACATAATATTTTTATTGATTATTTGGGAATTATACATCATTCACACCAACCACACTCACTTCTCCATCCTTCAGTCTCCCAGGTATGCCTCCCATCCTGTGACTTCTTTAAAAAGAAGACCAAGAAGGAGAGGAGAAAGGGGAAGATATGGAGGAGGAGTAGAAGACGAAGAAGAAGAAGAAGAAGAAGAAGAAGAAGAAGAAGAAGAAGAAGAAGAAGAAGAAGAAGAAGAAGAAGAAGAATAATTTTAATTTGTGTTACCCATATACTCACTGGAAACAACCAGAGGCCAGCCCTTAGAGAAAAATATATCCTTCCCTACCCATACCTACACAAAAAGTCATTAACTGTGGAGACTTCAGCATCCTTATCAAAATTTTTTTCAGAGATCTCTTCTATGGCTTTCTGTCTAGGTTATTACTTTTTGTGAGATGGAAATGGGGATACAGGTTTTCACAGAAGTCTTCTATGTTTCTCTTTCTCAACTGTGAGTCTGTAGGGATATCAGCAGTAGCATGCACTGTGGACATCCACATGCTAACTGGGGTCAGCACATGCCACAGACCTCACCATGGTCTCTAGTGTTTAGAGATACCAGGGACATCAACAAGGCCCTCTGGTGAAGCATGAGTGATTGAGCATCTTAACCCTTATTAGAAGCACAGACCAAGATGTCAGCAAATTTTCTGGAGCAACAAGGGCCATAGACACCAATATTCTTGCTCATGGCAGCCTGGTTCATGGAAATCAACACAGTCGTAGGTGGCAGCACACTGTACTTACTACCAATGGCCATATTGATGTACACTAACCATGTTACCACTAAATGCAATGTGGATGTCAAGTACACTCTTGACTGAACAGTCAGATGATGTGGGATGCCCTTCTGATTGCTGCAGCCACATTCTGCATTTATTGGTTGATGAATGAAAACTGTTTTGGCCAATGGACAGGCAGCATATAGCTACGCAGGAAATCCAAACAAAGAGACAGAGAGAAGGAGGACAGATTTGTAGAAATGTGTTAATTTATAAAACAGAGAGCTAGCCAGTAATAAGCCTAAGTCATTGGCCAAATATGTATAACATATATATATATATGTTATACATGACTAGCCAAAGAAAAGCTTTCTGTATAGTCACAGAATTAAGACACTAACTAGTGAGATAGCAAAATGTTTTGTGCATATTTAGTTGCCTATGGTGTTTGCACCCATTTTCCAGACTTTTGATGTGTGTCCAAATAATGATCTATTTTGTCTCCTATTCCCTATGCCTTTAGCAGCATTGCTAACCAATTATATATCTCTCTTGAGCATTAACTAATTTTTCCCAGACATTTCTGATCAGACTATATATACATACCTTAGAGTACTATAATTGCAACTTTATGTATCTGATCATATATAAACTATTGGGAAGGAACATTTATCAGTACTGGTCTCTAATGTCCATGGTTTAACAATGTTATAGTTCTAAATGACTCTGCTTCACACTGAACAAAAGCATAACTTCCTGATCTCAGTGTCTCCCAAATGATCACTACTCAGTCAGAAGAGCTTTCAATGTGACTTGATTTTATATGCTCATCATTCTGTTCTAAAAATGTTCTCATGCACCATAGATTTAAAACACTGGAGTAAAAGCCTGTTGAAGAATACATGGGAAGACAGAACACTTCCATCAGGTATCCATGTATTGACTGGCACTTATAGACTGGCAACAGTATAATAGTTGTCTGATTTGAACTCTGGCTTCAGCTTATCAGCTTCCCAATACAGTATAAAGAGTCATCATTAGCCATTCCAACCCAGTAATCAAAATGTACTATTAACTCTGGTGGAACTTGCATTTATTGGCGCAAACAACCATAGCTAATTGGAACAAATAATGCATTTTATATTTCATGGACTTCAATATGTTTTCTTAATTCACAATAAAAATATGAACACAAAAATGATATAATACATTTTAAGTATGAAACAAAAGGTAAATAGCAATTAAGGATATTTGCTTGTAGCTAACATCAAATGCTCAATTTCTGTTTATTTTTAGTATACATTTAGTTATATGATGACTAAAATTTTAGTATATACTCTAACAAAAATATTTTACCATTTTATTGTCTAATTATTTAAAAGTAAATTCCTTTTGGATAAAAAACAAATTTAGACTATTATATGTATAATTATTAATTAATTAAACACATTTCATAATATTCAAGAAGAATACCATTTTTGTTTGCATTATTTGTTTATTTGGTGTTGGGGATATTTGAATGAGTATATATGTGTGTCATGTACACATGGATTCATGTGCTGCCCTCATGTGCATGGCTGTAGAGACTAGAGAAGGAAATCAGACATCCAGTATTCTCCATCGTGTTCCCTGGACACAGGTTATTTGTCAACTAGGCTGGCTAGCCAGCAATTTCCAGTCACCCTCCTGTCTCCGTCCACTTCTGCCCTGGGTTATAAGTATGCAAGGTTTCAGCAAGCTTTTATATGTATAATGGAGATGTGAACTCAGGTCCTCATGCTTGCACAACAAGTGCTCTTATCAATGGATCGACCTTCCCATGCCCTCAATACTCTTTTAAACACTAGAGGGTATACGTGTAACTTTAAGAAATGAAAAACAAATAAAAATGTTGAGAAAAATGTTAGTTGATACATAAAAACAACCAATTTAATGAATGCTTTTCAGTCACTCAGAACTCTACAGTCTATATGTATTTTTATAAATAAACAGATCTAAAATACATGAGGTAGGAAGCTGGAGAGATGGCTCAGCAATTTAGAGTACCTACTGGTCTTGCTGATGCCCTGAGTTAAGTTCCCAAAATTCACACCAAGTAGCTTACAACTTCCCAAAACTCCAGCTGCAGGTGAATGCAAGCTTTCTTCTGGCCTTCATGTGAAATCCGCCATGTGGGGAAAACACTCACATGGACACAGAAGCATAAATAAATTAAAAGTGGATCTATAAATATATGAAGTAAGAGAGCTGATTGGCAAAACAGATTTGTTGGAGAATTAATGGCAAAGCAAAAACAGTTTGAATACTAATTCCAAAATCTACAAGTTGTTAGATGTGTAGAAATAAAACCTTTTAATCAAATAATCATTAGGCACACAAATGCTTAGTGCTAGATCATATTTGTTGTAATATAAATGCAATAATATTTCTAACAAGCTTAGCTGTGTGCTAGTGACTTCATATATTCTGTCATGCTCTGTTTAGTGCAACTTTAACCTGCATGTGATACACATGTACCTACAATCTGTGTTGAAAAGTTTTGGAGAGGAAGATCTATTTTCAAAGAGAAGAATTCACACTAACATCCGGGAAGTAGGTTTATCTTTCAGTGTCACTGTATATATTTTTCATTTGTCCAGGATTAATTGCTCCATTTACAAGTATCATTTGATATTTGTCATTACTTTTCTCTAGTAAAGAGTTAGTCATCCATTTTATGAATGTATATGTGCATGCAAACACACACACACACACACACATGTTTTTTTGTTTGTTTGTTTGCTATTGTTTTGAGACAAGACCTTGGGGTCCGAGACTAGCCTCTAACTCACTTAACCGAGGATGAACTTTAGTTTCTGATCCTCCTTATACTTCCAAAGCTCAAGGATTACAGCTATGTAACATCATGCTGTTATGTGGTTATAGGAATCAAGAGGACAGAGTGCTGTGAGATTGCCATAGTATACAGTGGTTCCTGGAGATATGATGTTTTATCTGAGATTCTGAATAAGATGTGGAGTAAAACTAGGAAGTAAGCATATGAGGAAGTTCTCAGAGGTGAGAATTGCCAGAAGAGGCCAGGGACAGAATGTAGCCTAGCATTCTCCAGGAAGCTAGAAAACCATGAAACATGGTGTGAGCCTCTGTAGAGGCAGAACAAGGCAGGGGCCATCCACTCTGAGCAGTTGAAGATCTACTTTTGTTGTACTGAACTCATTTTACCTTTAAGGTATGTCTCTGATGAAGAAGAATCAGATTGATTCTCTATGTGTTAGTGACTAGAGGCTTACAATCTCCATGACTGTTCCTATCCTTTAATCTGACAAAAGTTTTAAACAATAGCAGCTCCCTTGTGGTTCTGGCTTCCAGGATGCAAGGAAGGCCTCAAGTGAATCAACAGACCTTAGCTAAGTAATTGAAGATACCTATTCCTTTAGTTCTCATGCATTTTCTGTGCCATTTGTTTAATTCCCAGTTATTTTTGTGTTCTATACAATCGTTTAAGTGCATTCTGATATAGATATAATAAAAAAAGGTCAAAACTACCGCATCTAATATAATAGGATCCATTTTTAATGGTTACTTATATTAAGCGTAATATTTAAGAAAATTTTTAAGTATGCACTTAAAAAGTTGCACACATACTTAATGTCTGCACTCAAGACATGGAACTGATCTCCAGGACATTCTGAACTATTGAGAGAATTCCAGAACAACCAAGGACAAATAGAGAAACCATGTCTCCAAATCAAGTAAACAATCATTTAATAGACTCTGACTGTAGAGTAAATTAATACGAATAAATGTTCACTCTTCACTCTTCTAGTGATATTAAAGATATATGCTAAATTTTACAAAAGAAGGATGTAGAATTGTAGAAAAACATAGACCATGTTTTAATTATTGCAAAATTATTCCCAAAGTAATTTTTGCTGGATTTTGGAAGACAACAGAGAGGGGTGCTTTTACTGAATCTTTTTCTTTTGTATTCTTCTCTCATGCAATACATCCTGACCACAGTTTCCCTTCCTCTACTCCCCTCAGTTCCACTCCCTCCCCCCCCCAAGATCCACTCCTCCTCCATTTCCCTAAAAAAAGCAGGCCTCCCAGGAATATCAACTGAACACAATATAACAAGGTACCATCAGACTAAGTACAGCTAGACATTGGTGGCACACGCCTTTAATCTCAGCACTTAGGAAGCAGAAGCAGGCAGATTTCTCTGAGTTCCAGGCCAGCCTAATATACAAAGCAAGTTCCAGGACAGGCACCAAAGCAATACAGAGAAACCCTGTCTCGAAAACAAAATAAAACAAAACAACAACAACAACAAAAATATACAAATCCTCATATTAGGACTGGGAATAGCAACCCAGCAGGAGGAAAAGAGTTCCAAGAGCAGGCAAAAGAGTCACCGACATTGTCAAAACCATTAGGAACCAAGAACGGCAAGCTAACAACTGTAACACATATGCAGAGGACCTAGTAAGTGTGGGGGTAAACATTAATGACTTGATCCCTACTACACGAAACAACAGGATAACAGTCATATTTAATATATAACTACATGTATATTGCATACATGTATATAGTAGAAAATAATTATGACACATTTCTTTTATTATTTTTTTTCTTATTTTACATATTTATCCCTCCTATCCTCCCATCACCCCAACCCACTTCCGATCACATTCCCCATTCACTCCCCAGGGAGGGTGAGGCCTTCCAGGGAGGGGATCATCAAAATCTGTTAAGTCATTTGGGGTAGGGCCTAGGCCCTCCCTCATATCTCTAGTCTAGGGGAGAATCTCTTGATGAGGAATGTGCTCCCGAAGTCCTTTGTGCACCAGGAATACATCCTGGTTACACTGTCGGAAAGCTGATAGACTGCCCAGGTCTTCTAACCAACATCCACATTCAGGGCATCTGGCTTGGTGCTATGCTGATTTCCCAGGTATCAGTCTGGCATCCATGAGCTCCTCGTTGTTCTGGCCAGCTCTCTCTGTGGGTTTGTGCAGTCTGGGCTTGACCCCTTTGCTTATCACTTCTCCCTCTCTTCAACTGGATTCCAGGAATTCAGCTCAGAGTTTAGCTGTGGGTGTTTGCTTCTGTTTCCATCCGCTACAGAGTCAATGCAATCTCCAACAAAATCCCAGCACAATTCTTCACAGACCTTGAAAGAACAATACTTAACTTTACATGGAACAACAAAAGACCCAGGATAGCCAAAACAACCCTGTATAATAAAGGAATTTCACAAGGCATCATTATCCCTGATGTCAAACTCAACTATAGAGCTTTTGTCCTGAAATCAGTTTGCTATTGGCACAAAAATAGACAGGTAGACCAATGGAATCGAATTGAAAATCCCGATATTAATCCACACACCTACGAAAACCTGATTTTTAACACAACAGCTAAAATTATACAATGGATAGAGAAAAGCATCTTCAACAAATGGTGCTGGGATAACTGGATGCTGGTATGTAGAAGACTGCAGATGGATCCATGTCTATCACCATGCACAAAACTTAAGTCCAAATGGATCAAAGACCTCAACATAAATCCAGCCACACTGAAACTCTTAGAAGAGAAACTGGGAGGTACCCTTGAACAAATTACTACAGGAGACTGCTTTCTGAACATAACACCAGTAGCACAGACACTGAGATGAACAATTAATAAATGGGACCTCCTGAAACTGAGAGGCTTCTTTAAGGCAAAGGACAAAGTCAACAAGACAAAAAGGCAGCCCACAGAGTGGGGAAAAATCTTCACCAACCCCACATCTGAATAGAATTTGTAGACCAAGAAATAAATTTTTGATCAACTCAGAAACAGAAACAATCTGAGAGAGAGAAAAAAAAGAGAGACTATTAAAGAAGAGTACATATAGGAAGAAAAATGAAAATGTAAGCCTAGAAAGTAGTAGACTTCTACATTTAGAATGCACATAGAGCAAACCCCAATTAACAGGGGAACCGAGAAAGGACAGGCAACAAATAGGAATAAACTTTACAGGAAGCAGAAGAACAATATATGAAATATACTGTAACAGCTGGACATCTCAATTCTATAAATTTGCTGTGGGCCTTAAGCCTTCACTTCCCTGTGTTTCTCCAAGAGAAGGGGGTGGTGTATTGTATTATTTCTCACCAAATAAATATATCAGATGTGGATGATTGTTATTGTTGCTGATAAATTACCTGAACACAGAAAGACAATTTTATAAACATAAAATGCTTACAGAATAAAAGCAATCATCTTAAAAACCTGGACTCTGTGTTTGATTTAAAAAACCAGTGGGACATCTGCTTAGCTGCTACCATAATTGGCTTCTAGCCCATTGTTTTGTTCTGCTAAAAGAGGGACCTTATGTCCTGTGGATATTATTTGCTCTTGGTCCAGGGGGACCTAAGTTTCCGTTAGATAACAAGCTCCATACACATAGCCAAATGAGTGTGAAACTCTTGCAACATTTCTTTAAATCATTCTTGATGTTTTTCAAGTACGGTGTTTCTTGACTTCCCTGTGGTTCTTGGTCTGTAAGAATTATCTGCTTGGAGCTGTCTTTAAAGGTGTCCTTTAGCTTGTTGTATATTGTGAAGGCTTCCTATGAGAACCAAGGTAAAGGGTTCCCACAGTCACACACACACACACACACACACACACACACACACGATGACTAAGTATTCAATAACTGAGAACCTGTGCTTATAATATTTGCTTAGAGGCTACAAGCATCCTTTCATACACCTTAGATTATCTTTAGATTACTTATAATATTTACTCTAATATAAATAAGATATAAGCTCCTGCATTACTTAAACATAATGACTAGAAAATATCTTTATATTTCCAATACAGATTCAATTTTTATGTCAATGTTTTTTAGGTGGTGTTGATTCAGTCAACAATTGGAAAATAGGAAACATCATGAACATCACTGTTCACTTGTGTCCCCATAAGACTCAATTCATCTTACTTGCTTGTTCATTTATTCTCATTTTTCCCATAAAATAGTGTTTCAAAACTTGTCTGTGACAGCCACCATAGCTGAATATATGTTCATGGTTACCCAAAGGAAGGAACATATACAATTCCATATAAGACCTTTTAAATTAACCTCAAACTTTTCCTCAAACCAATGCACAATAAAAAACCTATTTTACCTTCAAAATAGATTTTTTTTTAAAAAAAAAATCCATATGTGTTTCCTGTTGTTCTTGAACATACTTTTGGCCAAGTTACCCTTCCATTCATCAACAGCTGCTCTTATGGCTTATTTCCAACCATTTACAGATATTATCAATGCAACTAAGATTTCCTTATGCATGTATCAGAGTACTTCAAATGTCTAAATTACTTTCAAAGGCTTATTCTTCTAATAGTGTAGGAATAACCCCTACAGATCCCTGGGCCTTCTCTTCTTACTTCTTTCTGTTCTCTCACATCCTAATTTTCCTTTCTGCTTGTCGTTGTTCACATCAGTCATACTTGCTTCCCTCCATGGTTCACTGTAGCTAGCACTGCCCCTGCATTTAAATATTTTCCAAATTATTTGCTCATTTATACCTATTTATTTTTATACTTCAGTTCATTTAATTCCTGTGTACACAAATACAAATTTCCATATATAGATGTACATTCACTAAATAATAAACAGATGCACAAACTTTGGCACCTGATTTATCACATAAAATAATAAGTTCAGGAGTACAGAATCTTAAAATAGTTTGCGACTGAGACAATGAATAAATAGCCACTTACTTAAAACAGGAAAATTTTTTCTTTGGGATTTGGTATGATATTCTAATTGTTGATGAGGTCTTGTAGTTAGTGAAGAGGATAAAGGAAGGGAGGATAAATGGGATAGGAAGGTTATTGACACTTTTAAGCTTTGGGGAAATATTTAGGAGAACTCAATAGAAATTTATTTTAATAGTATGGATTTCCTCTAAATCCAATGGTTCAGCAACATATTACTATAATCTTTAAATGTCCATGATACTAATATCCCATGTGATCCTTACAGCCCATTGTTGTCAAGAATAATGAAATGTACCTAGAGAATTTTGGGCCAATGTGAGTTATAATGTGAGATACTATTCCCAAATTGTAATTCTCCACTACCAAGAAAGAATTAAGTTTGGAAAGAGTCATGACAAAGCATTTTCTTTAATTTCATAACAAGTTAAGCAGAGTAATGCAATGCAAAATATTTATAATGATTTTCCTCTAAGGTAGGGTTCCTGAAAAGCCTGTGTGTGGCTAGTATCTCTGTAGAAAAGATGGGCGAACTCTTGCTGCTGCCTCATTGTGACCACCACAGATCAGCAGATCTTAGCTTTGTGTAGGAGCCTTTCCCATGGAGAGTCAGTACTGTGAACCCTATAAGTCTCTTCTGCGTGATGTTGACACATCAGGACTACATATGAACCTAGAGCAATGTTATACTCTCCATAGTTGGAACAATATTTCCCAGGCCTGACATTGAAATGCCTTTATTTTATTAAATGTTCACTTGATTTAAAAAAAAAAAAAAAAGATAGTGTTCCTTAAGAAGGATGGATTTGAATAACAACATTTATTTCATTTTAACATGGAAAATAAAATTACTGAAAATCCCAGTAAGAATTTGCTGATTTACTTAGTTATAAATTAGCCATCAAATGTCTTTCTGACCCTATGGTCAAGCTTATAGTTGTGCAATGATGTTTCTCAAAAATGTTTTCCAGAAACGTAAGTTAGCAAGGTTAATGTTTAACTGGTTCACTGACAATTACTCATTGTTTTCAAGTGGGTCAAGAAGTTTATGCCAATTTTTCTCTAGAAGGCCTGAAGCTGTTCCTTCTCTGGTACATTAGTGATCCAAGGATTTGAACTGTTCTTTATGAACTCTCAAACAATGGTGGACAAGGAAATACAAAGAAGGATTCTGATAATTTTAAAATTTGGTATATATGAAATGATTTTGAAAATGATTGTGTTATTCGCTTATATGTTATAAACATCTAGTCTGATATACGGATTACTGAACAAGTGAATTTCATTAAAGATGCTGGCCTAGTGGAAAAAGAATCCATCTAAATAAAAGGAAGTCACTTGGGAGTAGGGAAGAAGACATAAATGCTACTGCAATTTCAAAGTTGGAGTGATATTTAGAGATGATATGAATTGTGATGCTTCTTAGGAGTATGATTTTCAGGCAGGAATGAAAACTACATAATGATGTCTCATGAGGTGTGTTTTCTCAACAGCTGCTATTAGCACGGTGGTCATTCATTCAACTTTAAGCTTGAAGCCTAGCTGCTATTATGAATTGCTGCTAGTCTCTTTAGATTATTCCCAACTATCTTCTTCAATTAAAAAAAAAAAGAGTGGAGTAGTTTTAAATCTAAATGGTAAGCATGTTACATCCCAAATCATGTTTACTACAGCAATAAAAGAGCCATATTGCATTATTTGGGAATATATGTTTCAAAGTTCACACAGAAGTTTCTTCCTGCTATTGAGTAAGAAAGTGAGCCCCTACAATCATCACCACTTGGTTAACCCTTCCCCATCTCTCCCCTATCAGAGTTCAGATTGTACTTGGTGTGCTGTACCCAGAACTGCTACTCTAGGTCCTACGTCAGAGTCCTATACAAGCTGTGAGGAGGAATGACAGACAAATGAAGAATGACAGAGACCCACTACAGGTGGGGATTACAGTCTGCCTTTTTGTGTGTGTTCAGACACAATGCTTGTGGAGATTTCTGGAAGCTGAGCAATTCTCCCTGGGGGGACAAGTTTATACTTTCCCTAACTTAGCCTAAACATAAACAAGTAGATAATTAGATAAACAAATACAAATATTTAAACCTTGGTATTACTCTAGGATGGCTAATTTGATACAAGTGAAGGGCAGATGAAATTAATGGTTAACCTGTAACTATGATATAGTCAAAACTGCATATATTAGGAACTCAGATGGACCCCTTTTTAGTCCTGTCAATATTTACATATTTTTTAAGTTTATATTTTTTTTCTAACAATTGGAAAAACTCATTTTTGGATAAGGAACCAAAATAATTATATCCACACAGAGCCAAGTGCCAGGTGCATGAGATCTGTAAGTAAAATATTATGGAGTATACTGATATTGATTCTTTGACAAAGTTAAAGGTAGATACTATTAGTTACAGAAGAGTTTCACATAAAACATGGGATTCTATCCCGTCTTTCCCCTTACTACTTTTCTAGAATAAAGTAATTAAATGAAAATATCATCAAAAAGGAAGCAGCAGTATATTGCCTGACTTTGTTGGTCTTTCTTGGCCTCTCTGTTTAACTAGCAAGAAATTCTTAATACACGTGGATTATTTATTAAACTAGTGATGTGTTGATAAAAAGCAGGCTACTATATTATCAGAGTTTAATTTTAATCACAGGATTTATTCAGATTGAGAGTCATACTTTATTCATGTACCTACAAGTATTGTTAAGCAAAATTCACTCTAAACCATCCACCAAAAACAAACCTTCTAAAGATTTTAAATTACAGTAATTTAAACCTGAACTCTACAGTCATGTGTGGTACATGATGATTCATTAATTAAATTAAACAAGAATGACCAAAGTATAACTAAAAACAAGGGGAAACATACTGAGAAAGCTTACCACGTAGACATTCACATTTTGGGGACTGATAAGGAATAGCTTCAAAAATGGGTTGGACCTTTACCCTGTTTGTTGATTAAATTGTAGTGAAAGCAACCCAAGATCATCTCTACAAGAGTAAATGATAATAACGAGAAGCGAATTGACAAATAATCATGGAGTATTTTAAATTTCTGTGTTTCATAAACACAGCAACTATTTCTTAAGGAACATAACAAGGTTTCAGCTGGAAGAGGATTAAGGGTTTTATTTACCTCAACTGAGGCAAAAATGAGGGTGATTTTTCACATTAGCTTCCATTTCATTTGGCTCAGGTGTCAGAGTCTATATTTATCTCCTCTTAGGCATGGGTCTGAAGTGCTGGAATGCTCAGGATGTCAAGGGCTGTCAGATGTCAGGGCAGCCTAGAAGATAAATGAATGTCTGAGACCCTGTGTCTCCTCCCAGAGTTCTCAGCTGCTGGACTGTGGAATTGGTATGTTTACTTTCTGTGTCTCTGCCAACGGTCTCCCTGAAACCAATCTTAAAATCTTGTGACTGGGCAAGCAAGCTCTTCTAGAAGTTGGTGAGCAGAAATATTTTTATTTATGAGTAAAATTGTCTGTGTCTTTTAGATGATTGCTGTTATCTATGAATCTATTATGTGAACTCTGAGAAGACTTGTGTTATCTGGTATAATAATTCAACATGTAATTCTTCTGCTAAGAAGTTTATTTGCTTGCAGTTAAGAAGATAAGCATATTTTATTTTGAAGCCTTAAATATTAGATTGTCTAATCTCCCAATTCATTCTATCAGACTTCCCATTCTGAATTTTGTATTTCATTTTTGTTTTTTGGTTATACGAGGGAATAAAGGTCTCACCAAATTTTAGTTGAAATTATTGTTTCTGTATATTTTAAATTTTTATAATTTGTGCCTAAATCTTATTCCATACCTTATTGTTTATATTTTAGGTAGTTTAGAAAATTAGTCTTTTGGTGACATCACTATAAAACCATGAATTAGAGTTTTTTGCTTCAAGATTACAAAAATACATTTTAAAACTCAGAATGGAGGCTGAATGAACTTCATGGACAGGCTCTGAAAATGTTTTCTGGCTTCCAGGCACTATTGACTTAAGGCACAAAACATAATGGGAAAGACCCACAGTCTCAGGTGGTTAACTCCCAGGAGAATAGGAAATATGTTTCTCTACACACTAAAGTGATCACAAATCTTAGATGGACCAGTGTCCCTCATATACATTCTTTGTGGATCAGTGGAAGGTTTATCACATAGCAGATATTTTTCTAAAGGTGTGATTCATATATAGTGATGCAAATACTTATAGAGTAGCAACTTTTCACAAAGTAAACTTAACAATGTTCTTACTGATTAAAGTAACTGCTAATACGGAAATGGTAATTCTGACTTTCTGGTCTATTTTGAAAAGCTTAAGACTGAATTAGGTGAGTGTCTTTACTGAGAAATATTACTGACTTGTCTCTGGAAATGGCTGTTTGGGATGAGGCTTATTTCTGTCTAAGGAATTCTGGCTGATTCTTACAAAGGTATAGACTTCTTTGTCCCTCTTTGAGACAAAGAACTCAAAACTAGGAAGGAATCTGGATCAAATGAATATAAACTGACCACCTGCCTTCTTCTCAGGTGTACCTAAATAATAAAAGTGGATTTGTGGATCAGTGAGTCCTCTGTGAGCCTGACAAGAGGAAAGAGATATATTTCCAAATGATGTACTACATAAGCACTAATTATGTGGAACTGAATCCACTCACAAAGACAAGGACAGCTTTACAATGGAGTGATCTGAGAGTTTAGGAAAGAAATCAAGTACCTGAGGAGAGTGGAACAATCACACCTGGGCGAAACAGAATGACAGGCTCTAGGACTCAGAAGATGGTTGTCAGAGGGAACAGTATTCTAGGTGCTGAGAATCAGTGTTAAAGGTCATTCCAGGAGTGACAGCAAAACAACTACTATCACAGGGTTGATGATGTAACCGTGGTACTGTGCCTCTGTAACCAATTCTTTACAAAAACAATGATTAGAAATATAATCAGATTCCTACCATTAGTAAGTTTACCTTCATAGTTATATCTGTTTGCCAGAAAAGGTTACAAAAATTAAAAATTAAGAATTCATGAAAATTGAGGACCTTCATAGGTGATCTCTGTTTCTTGTAACTTCTCCTTGACTCCTCTCCTTCTGTTGGTTTTGTCCAATTATCGTGCGTTACTTTTTGTTTTATCCTTTTGTTATAATTTAGAAAGTATATGATATTTTAAATAAAATTCCTTAGAATTCTGTTTATTTTCTAGTGAACAACAGTAAGGGATGGATCTTGATGAGGGGAGAAGTAAGAAGAAATAGGGAAGAATATAAGTGGGAAATGTGAAGAAAAAATATATTTTGTAACAGGAAAAATTTTAAGAAAAAAGAATTTCAGTAAGTGGAAATAGAAAAATGTGTTGTTGGTTTCTGTGTTTTTCATGAGGAGCATTGTTTGGAAGGAAGTTGTAATGTGCATTACTCTTTATACCCAGGTAGCCTAAACACTGTTTAATCCTTGAAATGCTTTCTCTTACAAGAAGCAGTTAGAGAAAACAGGAAACAGATTAAAACTCTAAGTGTACAGGGAATGCAGAAGGAATTAAAACTCAGTAAATAGTTCTACTTTTTCATTTGTTTTGGACAGATTACAGAAAGCAGTTGAGACACTGAGAGCATGTAAGGGGGGTTAGCAGTCTGCTACAGATTTCAGTCATCTGTTTGTTTTAAGACAGTGTCTCAAATATCCAAGGCTGGCTTAAAAAACATTATGTATATAGGGTAGGATGTCCTTGAACTTATGGTCCTCCTTCTCTGTCTCCCCACTGTTGGAACTACATGTATGTGCTTCCAAGCCCTTTTATGTGATGCTGGTAATCAAAACAAGAGCTTCTTGGATGAATGCTAAGTAATCACTTTACCAAGGGAGCCTCAGATCCAATAATTTCTTTTAAAAAAAGAGAATAGGGTAAATTATTTTTTTTTTTTGTTTTTTATAGGATGGAACACGTGAAAAAATAGGTAGCATTTTTTAGTTAGATCCTTTGTAATTCTCTCCTAAATAGTGAAAGATGTTGTGTGATGTGCCCAGAGACCTTTGACATAGAAGTGCTGGCATCTGAAAGAAGAAATGACAGGAAATTGGCCAAGATGAAGGAAGGGACATATGAGACAACTTGGCTACATTCACCAAAGAGCAGAGTATGATCTACTAGGAAAAGACTGCTTTGCCCTTCAGTGCTTCTAAAGTTTAAAAATGGAGTAAGGACAAGCTTTAACTATTATTATTTCTATTCTTGGGATGTCTTTTCTTCAAATATGCCAAATGTAAATTTTATGCTCCTGTTAAATTTTTGTAGCAAATTCAAAAAGATATTGGGGCATAGTGGACAAGTTGTTCTTTACACTCCCATCAGGAGGGTGGGGCAGGAGTATTCTAGGATACCCAGTGAAAGTGTCTGAACGAGAAAAAGTTACCACCATCACAAAACAATCATCTTTTCATGTTTAAGATGTGATTTAATTATGTCTTCTGGAAAGTTAGTACAACCCTGGGGAACACAGTGGATGCCATCATAAAGAACACTTGCTTCATCTCATCCAGGGAAGTTGTGAAATGACTAATAAAATCAGCTTATTTGGTACAGTAGTTACATGGCATAAACTCCAAGCATTAAGTGAGTAAAATAGCCTTTGTAAGACATGACTTCACAGTGAAGCACAAAACAGCAATACATGGTGGAATCTCGTTGCCTTCTAGATTGACCTAGTCATTAACTGAGTATTTACTAAGTGTCTGTTCTAGACAGCAGGGAAGTCTGCTAGACTTTGTTGACGCCTTATAAGGAAGAGGTATCTTTTTAGAAGTTCTCAGTTATGTTAAATTAGAACAAAACCTTCTAATGTGATTAATAAACAAAAAGCATTAATAATAAAAACATAGGAAGAATTTGGAAGGATTTCTTTTCTATGGCTCCTATAGAGGGTGGAGCAGTTTGCTGAAGGAAAAAATGGATCAAAACAGGTACTAGGGACAGTCACTAGGTTCGGAGAGTAACAAAAGGAGGGGCGGAGACAAAGTCATTTGCCTCCCTGCTTGTTCAGATGTACATAATAAGCCTTATTATGAAAGTCAACTTTGGGGAGCATGGAAAGAAAGACAACATAGACTAAGAATGTATCCACTGGGCCCTGGTCACTTCTTTGTGCTTGAGAATTGCATGCACCCACATACAAAGATGTGGAGTATTGCTCAGAGTAGGGCTTGTAGCTGAGATAAAAAGACAGTAAAGACAATGTCCTCTACATCCTCACTTGTAAGAAACAACAATGTTTCAATATCAAGCACTCACTAAAAAGATTCATAACTATTTAAAAATATTATAACAAAAAATTTTCTAATCTTAAATGTTCACTAAGGACTATGCTCATAAAGTGATTGTTTGAATAATTTAAGAATTAGGTTCTTTCATCTCATGCTTCACAACCATTTGAAAAATATTCATGCATGTCATCTATAAAACACAGAGAAAGATCTGTGAAATATTTTTAATAAAATATGGGGTTAGATGTTATTAAAGACTATTACAACTTAAGTCAGTACCATTAGCCACAGGTTTTTGTTTTTGTTTTTCTAATTTGGTGGTTTCTTTTGTTGTTGTTTATTAATTTGCTTTCAATTTTGCTACTCACAAAATTAAAGATATACTAGAAGAATGTTCTACATTGTTCTGTGATTCTTTTTAGAAACTCAGTTACTGAAGTTGCTCCAGTGACTCAGTCCACGAACCTTATTCATTTTGCCCAGTAATGATGTCTGACCCTTTTTTTCTACCTGTGCTAAGACATTGGAGGTCTTCCATGTTCAGTTTCCTACAGTCCTTTTGCTATACGTACTTTGCTCTGGATAAAATCAATGGAAACACTGAGCACAGTATTTCCCACTGTTAGTCAAAAGATCTTCTTGGATTTATCAACAATCCTCCTACCTGGTTGTAATTTTTCTTGCTTTTATTTTGAGTGACCACATCGTACAGTAAATTCTCTCTGGCTTTGCCATATTTTCTTCACACTTTTCTGAGTATAGTGGGTATGGCTGGCTAATTAAAGAGCTCCAGTCATCACCTATTTATTATTTCCTTTCTTGGTTTCCTTGTCACTCTTTTGAAAGAGAACAGAAAGTTTACCTCTACGGTCTTCTATGCCCTGTAGCTTATGACAATGTAATAAAAAAATTTCTGTTTTAACAAAAACACCAGGAAAGAAAAGCATAAGTAAAGGAAAAGAAAATCTTTGGAGGAAAACAAGAAATGGTTGACCATAATTATCCCATTATCTTCTCCAACCCATTAATATTCCTCTTGAGCATCCAGGATGTCACCTTGCCTTCTCAATTCTGCCATGTACAGCTTCTGTACATAGTAACGGGGAATGGGGGGGAGAACATTTCTGAGGAGAAGTTCTGTAGAGTAAACAAAAGCAATTGAATCAATTTGAATGGCCTTTCATTAAAAGAGAAGTGTGCTTAGTGGTTATTTTCCATGGCACAGCAATGAATCTGAGCTTATTTTCTGATATTTACTGATAGAAAACTATTTTTGGCTATTCCCCTAATGTTCACATTTTATTTTCCTGAAAAACCATCAAAAATTAGAATGAGAATGGTTCTTCAAAGAATTTTAAATCAAGGTCTACTGACTTTTGCAAAGGACTGAGACTAATAGACATTTAAAATTATTTTATAGACTTTTTGAGGCGAGAGTACCATTCTCTTTCCAATATTCAGTTTATCTGGGTCTACACACCTCCATACCAACCCATCAACTAAGGAACCTTATCCAAGCTCATTGTTTGATCTATATCTGGTAGCTCTAATCTTATGTTGACGCGTGTCTCTGTGTCTAGTGTTCTAGTTACACATGCTAACATGCTACACATTGACTTAAAACTTAAAAGCATATATGCTTGCCACTCTGCTATTTCATAGAGACCATTCTACCACTAAAAACCACAAGAGGACCACCCCCCAATATGTGTATGTGTGCCTTATTTTGCTTAAATCTGTCCTAGGTGTCAGTAAAATATCTGCATATAAATTGTATTCTTTAAATTCTTTTATTATAAATAAACAGGTAAAACATGTTTATTTTCCCACACTGGATAATCACATAGGACCTTGATAACAATTTTTCAAACATTTATTACTGAATAGAAATCATTATGAGTTATTGATTAAGGTACCCTTAATCAATATATATATTTAAGCTGAGATCTTCCAGAGTCCCAAGTCTGTGATTGTAGGTGAGTTAGTAAAACCCTTCCTGTCTATTCTTCTCTACAGTAAAATTTAGGCAATAAATGTACATGTTTCATAGGGTAGTTCTAGAAAATTTGTAAGTTAATTAATATATGTAATATGCTTATGCATATGACTTTCATGTAGTAAGTTATTTTAAAACCTAAGTATACATTTTCAAACTGATTTAAAAGTACTATGTACTACTGCTATTTTAAATGACTAAACAGAGAGATTGAGAGACTGACCCAGTAGTTTGCAGTGTTCATCTTAACCTTGGTACTAACTCAAGCTCTCTCCCAGTTTTTCCTTTCTATGTCAGTGGTACCTGCATTCATTTTTTTACTCAGTCCTAAATCTGGGGCTCATTCTTGGTAGTTCCCCCAGATAGCTAATGACCTGCCATGGCACAGCTGTCTATTTAAGTCTTGGTGTCCAATGACTTGTCCAGATTTTTGAAATCTTTCTCACTGTCTTCTTCCCTTGCCCACTGGCTAAGTCAGCTATGCTTTTCCTTCTTACATTCTTTAGTAGTTTCCTCTTGCCTTACCTCCAACTGCTTCCCCCGAATGGCTGTTCTGTTCCTTTAACTTAAATACTAGAGAATGAATACCTGTTAATTGAAGGGAACTTGCTGTATTGTATGCTATTGTAAGGCTTAAGATAACTTTTATTCCCACTTTCTTAGTGATTTACTCTTCTCAAACTCATGTACCACACAAAAACCTGTTTTTCCTGCTATATAGTCTCACAATATATTTTTTATGCACCTTTCTGAAAATCATCTTTGCCTCCTTCCCAAATCTGCAGCAACCTATACCTGGACTTGCTTTCTATAGTCCTCAAGTACATTTGGCTTCTTCCACCAACATCTCCTTCCTTTCTGACAATCAATCTCAACACCTGAGAGTTGCTGTCACATTGTAGTACAAGTAGTGATTTAAGACATTGCCCTCCTAATTACCTGTGATCTACTTGAGGCAGATACCAGTGTTGTGGTAACTTGTATCCAATTTAAAAGTCAAAGTCACCTGAACATTCTCACACATATGTAATCCCAGCACTAGGAAGGTTTCGATAGGCAGATTGTTATGTAGTTTGAGTGTAAACTACAGAATGAGACTATATCTTTTTTAAAAAGGTTGGAGAGGACTTGTTGCTTTGCCAGCATCTCCATGGTGGTTCACAAGTATCTGTTACTCCAATCCCAATGTACTCTTCTCATCTGTGTGGCACCATGCACACACATAGTGCACTGTCATACATATGGGCAAAACCCTCATTCACATAAAATACTAAATAAATAAATAATATTAAAAATATAAAAAGTGAAGTATATGGTAGGAGAGTAAATTCACATGTATTTTGCCAATATAATAAACAAGAAATAATTGGAATAGAATATAAAAGCCTCAGAATCAGAAAATAAAAATAAGATTAAAAAGTTTGAAATGGAATTTGCCTGTGTGCTTTGTGTTAATCTTCTAGGGAGATTAACAGAAGGGACACATATCGGAATTTGGTTTGGGTTGCAGGCATGGCCAGCAGGTGCTTGCTATGTAGGCAAAGGGTTGAGGGCAAGATAAGATTAGGGAACCCCACAGGGAGAGCTATGCTCAGAGTCTGAATTAACATGCTCCAAAAAATGAAATATTGGAAACCAAGCATAAGAAACTAGGCAGTGAGAGTACACAGCTTGGTTTAACAGTGGATTAAACCAGGCTAGGCTTGGTATAGTACTTGTCAGAAATCAGTTAACATTTGAGGGTAGAACTTGGTATTCTGATGCCCACTTAAAAATATTATATTAATATTGTTGTAATAAGTATTGTTCTTATTTTCCCTTTTTTAAATTTCAATTTGAAACAAGCTTGTTTTACATGTCAATCTGAGTTCCCTGTCCCTCCCCTCCCCCTTGACCCCCCAATCTGTTATCTCATCCCCTTTCTGCTCCCTAGGAAGGGTGAGGCCTTCTATGGGGGAATCTTCAAAGTCTGTCACATCATTTGGAGCAGGACCTAGGCCATTCCCACATGTGTCTAGGCTGAGAGAGTATCACTCATTGTGGAATGGGTCCACAAAGTCCATTTGTATACTAGGGATAAATACAGATCCAATACTACAGGTCCTGTAGACTGCCAAGGCCTTCTAATTGAGACCCACATTCAGGGGGTCTGGGTTGGTACTATGCTGGTTTCTCAGCTATCAGATGGGGTCCATGAGCACCCTCTTTTTCAGGTCAGCAGTTTCTGAGTTTCTCCAGCCTGGTCTTGGCACATTTGCTCATCACTCCTCCTTCTCTGCAACTGGATTCCAGGAATTCAGCTCAGTGTTTAGCTGTGGGTGTCTGCTTCTGCTTCCATCACCTGCTGGATTATGGTTCTCACTCAGGATGGTTTACTTCAGTTCCATCTATATCCTTGTGAATTATTGTTCTTATTTTTTAAACATAAATATATGCCTGTATTTACTATGACTTGTTATTTAACGTTTTAATTTCTTCTAAATAGAATCTGTCGGTTTCTTCCTAAAATGGTATTCAAAATTCATCCATTATGATTTTACTAGTTTTTAGCTTGAATGATCCTTAGTTTTAAAATCTCATTATACTTCTCTGATGTATTCTTGTATAACAATGAAAGAATAATTTTAACATTGTGGCTAGGCTTTGTCTCCTTGATGATGTCCTGCTGATATGGACTTGTGGGTGTGGACCTTTCTTTGGTAACATAACCATGGCAAAGCTCCATGGTGCTGCATGGCCCCAGGGTAAGCTCTCTTCTTAGGACTTCTGACTCTGCACTTTTTCTTTGCTCCGTGTTTTTCCTTGTCATTCTCCTTCTTTAAAAGTCCACTTAGAATGTTTGAAAGTTCACAGAGCTTATACTTCCATTTGTATCAGTATACTTGGGATCAAGAATTCTTAGGTTCCATATAATTGCCACTGTCTTCAGTCAGTGACATTGGAAACACCCATGAACAGACATGTTACTCTTTTCTTTTTCCTTTTGTTTTCCCTTGTGTCCTATAATTTATTTTTATTTTACACATCGATCCCAGTTCCCTCTCCCTCTCTCCCTTTTTCCCTCTCTCCCACCCTCCCAATCCCCCAACCACCCTCCCCTCCAACCTCCTGCCCCACTCCATATATAGGATGATGCCTTCCAGGAGGGGTCATCTAAATCTGTCAAGTCATTTGGAATAGGAACTAGGCCTTCTCTGCCTCTAGGTTAATGGAGTATCCCTCCATGGAAAATGTGCTCCCAAAGTCCTTTTGTGCACAAAGGATACCTCCTGGTTCCACTGTCAGAAGTTCCTTTACTGCCCAGGCCTTCTAACTGAGACCCATGTTCAGGGGATCTAAATCAGTCCTATGCTGGATTCCCAGCTATCAGTCTGGGGGGGGGCATTAGCTCCTCCTTGTTCAGGTCAGCTGTCTCTATGTGTTTCTGTAGCATGGTCTTGTCCTCCCTCTCTGCATCTGGATTCCAGTTTGGCTCAGTGTTTAGCTGTAGGTGTCTGCTTCAGTTTCCATCAGCTACTAGATGAGGGCTCTGTGAGGATAAGTTAGTCATCAGTCTCATTATCAGGGAAGAGTATTTATGGTAGCCTTTCACTGATTTTCAAATTGTTAGTTGGGGCAGTCTTGTAGGTCTCTCGACATTTCTATAGGCTCAGTTTTCTCTTCAAACCTTTGGCTCCCACTTTTATGATCTCTCTCTCTCTCACACACACTCTCTCACTCTCTCTCATCCATTCCTCCCCCGACTCAATCTTCATAGTCCCATGTGCTTTTTCTCCTCCCCTTCCCTTTCTCCTAGCTCCCTCTCTACTCACTGCCCCCCCACTCCTAATATGCTCAGGAGATCTTGTCCCTTTCCCCTTCCGTGAGACCTAATAGGAATCTCTTAGAATCCTCCTTGTATCCTAGTTTCTCTGGTGGTGTGAATTATAGTCTGGAGATCCTTTGCTCTATGTCTAAAATCCATAAATGTGTGAGTACATACCATGTTCCTCTTTTTGTGACTGCATTACCTCATTCAGCCTGGTTTCTTCAAGTTCCATCCATTTGCCTAAGAATTTCAAGATTTTAGTGTGTGTGTGTGTGTGTGTGTGTGTGTGTGTGTGTGTGTGTGTTTTACGCAGAGTAGTATTCTATTGTGTAAATGTGCCACATCTTCTTTATCCATTCTTTAGTTGATGGGCATCTAGGTTGCTTCCAGGATCTTGATATCACTAGTAATGCTACTACGAACATAGTTGAACACATGTCTTTGTTGCATTGATGTGTATCATTTGGGTGTATGCCAAATGAGTGTGATTGCTGGATCCTGTGGTAGACTGATTCCCATTTTCCTGAGGAAATGCCATGCTGATCTCCACAATGGCAGTACAAGTTTGCACTCCCACTGGCACTGGAGGAGTGTCCACCTTTCTCCTCATCCTCTCCAGCATATGCTGTCATTGGTGTTTTTAATTTTAGCCAATCTGGCAGGAGTAAGATGGTATCTCAAACTTGTTTTGATTTGCATTTTCCTGATAGCTAAGGATGTTAAGCACTCTCTTAAGCATCTTTCAGCCTTTATGATTTCCTCTATTGAGAATTCTCTATTCAGTTCTGTGCCCCATTTTTTGGGGGGGGTAATAATTTATTTATTTATTAATTATTTATTTATTTTATATAACCAAGACCATTTAAATGAAAACAAACATTTATAGACAATATTTGGGAATTTGGGTGTTGTTCAATCCAAATTACTTCCTGCTGGTAAGGAGTACTGTCATGGGGGATTCCAAGAAGATGCAGAAATCCTGGCTGCAAGGCTGCTTTGTCCAGCTGTTTTGAATGTAGGATCACCTGTTACTCTGTTTCAGGGGGTCTGGCTTGATCAGAGCACAATAGTCTGGAAGGAAACCACAGCTTTTCATTTTCTGTGGAAACAAAAATAGAGATCCTTTTCCGCAGTAATTTGTCCTTCAACTTAAATTTTGGAGTCAAAGCATTTTTTTATTTAATTTATTATTTTACATGTTGATCCCAGTTCCCTCTCCCTTCCTCCCTACCTCCCTTTTACCTTCTCTGCCCTCTCATATGCACTCTAACCACCCTCCCCTCCCATCCCCCCACCCCAGTTCCATATGAAGGGCAATGCTATCCAGTTGGGGTCATGTAGATCTGACAGGTCATGTGAAATAGGGATTAGGGTTTCTCTCCTGTCTCTAGGTTAAGGCAGTTATCCCTCCATGGGGGATGTGTTCGCAAGGTCCTTTTGTGCACCAGGGATACATCCTGGCTCCACTGTCTAAGGTCCCTTAGACTGCTCAGTGTTTTTGGCTGAGACCTGTATTCAGGGGGGGCCTGAGTCAGTCCCATGCTGGCTTCCCAGCTACCAGTCTGGTGGCCTGTTAGTTCCTCCTTGTTCAGTTAAGCTGTCTCTATGTGTTTCTGCCGCTTGGTCTTGTCCTTTCCATCTTCATCTGGGTTCTAGTTCGACTCAGTGTTTATGTATGGGTGTTTGCTCCTGTTTCCAACAGGTATTAGATGAGGGCTGTACCCCATTTTTAATAGGGTTATTTGGTGTTTTGGTGACTAGCTTCTTGAGTTCTTTGTTTATTTTGGAGATCAGCCCTCTGTCTGATGTAGGATTGGTAAAGATCTTTTCCCAGTTTATGGGCTGCTGTTTGAGCTTGTTAACTGTGTCCTTGCCTTACAAGACCTTCTCAGTTTGAGGAGGCCCCATTTATTAATTGTTGATCTCAGTGTCTGTGCTATTAGATTTACATTCAGAAAGTGGTCTCCTGTACCAAGTTGTTCAAGGGTACCTCCCACTTTCTCTTCTAATAGTTTCAATGTAGCTGGATTTATATTGAGGTCTTTGATCCATTTGGACTTGAGTTTTGTGTAAGCAGATAGACATGGGTCTATCTGCAGTCTTCTACCCACCATTTCCAATTGTGTCAGAACCATTTGTTGAAGATGCTTTCCTACTCCACTTGTATACTTTTAGCTGTTTTGTCAAAAATCAGGTGTTTGTAGGTGTGTGGGTTAATGTCAGGATTTTCGATTCAATTCCATTCATCTCCTATGTATTGTGCCAATACCAGGCTGTTTTCAGGACTATAGCTCTGTAGTAGAGCTTAAAGTCAGAAATGGTGATGCCTCCTGAACTTCCTTTATTGTACAGGGTTGTTTTCACTATCCTGAGTATTTTTTTTCCATATAAAGTTGATTATTATTCTTCCAAGGACAATGATGAATTGTGCAAAGATTTCAATGGGGATTGCATTGAATCTGTAGATTGCTTTTGGCAAGATTTCCATTTTTACTATGCTTATCCTACCTATCAAAGAGTATGGGAGATCTTTCCAATTCCTGGTATCTTCTTTAATTTCTTTCTTTAAAGACACAAAGTTCTTATTATATAGGTCTTTCACTTGTTTGGTAAACATTACCCCAAGATACTTAAGTTGTTTGTGGCTATTGTAAAGGGTGATATTTCACTGATTCCTTTCTCAGGCCCTTTGTTGTCTGTATATTGTAGGGGTATTGATTTTTTTTGTGTTTATCTTGTATGCTACTAGTTTGCTAGAGGTGTTTATCAGTTGTACAGGTTCCCTGATAGAGTTTTTTGGGTCGCTTATGTAAACTATCATATCCTCTGCAAATAGTGAAAGTTTGACATCTTCCTTTCCAATTTGTATCCCCTTGATCTCCTTTTGTTGTCTTATTACTTTAGCTAGAACTTCAAGTACAATATTGAAGAAATATGGAGAGAGATGGCAGCCTTGTCTTGTTCTTGATTTTAGAGGTATCACATTAGCTTCTTTCCATTCAGTTTGATATTGGCTTTTGGTTTATTGTATATTGCTTTTATTATGCTTAGGTATGTTCCTCTTATCCCTGACCTCTCCAAGGCCTTTATCATGAAAGGGTGTTAAATTTTGTCAAAGCCTTTTCCAGCATCTAGTGAGATGATCATGTGGATTTTCTTGTTCAGAGTATTTATATGGTGGATCATGTTGATAGATTTTCATATGTTGAACCATCCTTGCAACCCAGGGATGAAGCCTACTTTGTCATGGTGGATGATTTCTCTGATGTATTCTTGGATTAGATTTGTCAGTATTTTATTACATATTTTTTCACCAATGTTCATGAGGGATATTGGTCTGTCGTTTACTTTCTTAGTTGTATCTTTGTGTGGCTTGGGTATAAACGTGATTGTGGCCTCGTAAAACAGTTTGGTAATGAACCTTCTGCTTCTATTATGTGTTATGTGGAACAATTTGAGGAGTATTGGTATTAGCCCTTCCTTGAATGTCTGGTAGAATCCTGCACTGAAACAATTTGGCCCTGGGCCTTTTTTGGTTGGGAGGCTTTTGATGACTGCTTGTATTTCACTAGAGTTTATAGATGGATTTAAGTTGTTTATCTGTTCTTGATTTAATTTTGCTAAGTGATAGTTACCCAGAAATTTGTTCATTTCCTTTGAAATTTCTAATTTTGTGGAGAACAGGTTTACAGAGTAGGACTTGAAAATTGTCTGAATTTCCTCTGTGTCCGTTGTTATGGCCCCCTCTTTGTTACTGATTTTGTTAATTTGCATGCTCTCTCTCTCGCTCTCTCTCTCTCTCTCTCCCTCTCTCTCTCTCTCTCTGCTTTTTCATTAGTTTGGATAAAGGTTTGTCTATCTTTGTTGATTTTCTCAAAAAAAAAAACAAAACAAAAACAAAAAAAACAACTCTTTGTTTCATTAGTTTGTGTGTGTGTGTATTTTTTTCCTGGTTTCTACTTTATTGATTTTAGCCCCAAAATTGATTAATTCCCGGCATCTACTCCTCTGGAGTGAGTTTGCTTCTTTTTGTTCTAAGGCTTTCAGTTATGCTGTTAATTCTCTAATGTGACTATCCTCCGTTTTCTTCATATGGGCATTTAGTGCAATGAACTTCCCTCGTAGCACTGCTTTCAAGGTGTCCCATAAACCCAGGTATATTATGTCCTCTTTCTCATTGAATTCTAGGAAGTCCTTAATTTTTTCTTTATTTCTTCTTTGACCCAGGTGTGGTGAATTGTGCATTGTTCAGTTTCGATGAGTTTGTGGGGTTTCTGCAATTTGCTTGTTGTTGAATTCCAACTTTAAAGCATGGTGGTCTGATAACGTACAGGGGACTATTCCAATCTTTGTAATATCTGGTGAGGTTTGTTATTTCGCCTAGTATGTGGATGATTTTAGAGAAGGTTCCATGTGGAGCAGAGAAGAAGGTAGATTCTTTTGTGTTTGGATAGAATGTTCTATAGATGTCTGTTAAACCCAATTGATACATAGCTTCTGTTAGTTTTTTATGGTCCTGTCTAGTGGTAAGAGTGGGGTGTTGATGTCTCCCACTATGAGTGTGTGAGGTTTTATATGAGCTTTGAGTTTTAGTAGTGTTTCTTTTACGAATGTGGGTGCCTTTGTATTTGGGGCATAGATGTCTAGACTTGAGACTTTGTGCTGATGTATTTCTCCTGTGATGAATACAAAATGATCGTCTTCATCTGTTTTCATTGATTACAGTTTGAAGTCTAACTTGTTAAATATTAGGATAGCCACTCCTGCTTGCTTCTTGGGTCCATTTGATTGGATGATCTTTTCTGAACCCTTTACCCTAAGGAAATGTCTGTCTTTGAAGCTTAGATGTGTTTCTTGTATGCAGCAGAAGGATGCACTCTGTCTTCGTATCCATTCTGTTAGGCTGTGTCTTCTTATAGGGGAGTTAAGACCATTAATGTTCAGGGAAAGTAAGAACCATTGATTGTTAGTACTTGTTTGTTTTAGATTTGTTGTTGGCAGTGGTATTGTGAATACATTTGCTCTGTTTTACTCTTGGGTTCTGGTGAAGTGGAATTATCTATTACCTATGTCTTTGTGAGCATTGTTTACTTTCTTGGGTTGGAGTTTTCCTTCCAGGACTTTCTGTAAGGCTGGATTTGTAGATACGTATTGTGAAAGTCTGGCTTTGTCATTAAATATCTTGTTTTCTCTGTCTATAGTGGTTGAGAGCTTTGCTGGATATAGTAGTCTAGGCTGGCATCTGTGGACTCTTAGTACTTGTAGAACATCTATCTGGGACCTTCTGGCCTTGAGAGTTTCCATGGTGAAGTCAGGTGTAATTTTGATAGGTCTGCCTTTATATGTTACCTGGCCTTTTTTCCTTCACTGCTCTTAATAATCTTTCTTTATTCTGTATGTTAGGTGTTTTCATTATTATGTGTTGAAGGGTCTTTTTTCTTCGCTCCAGTCTATTTTCTGTTTGGTATGCTTCTTGTACTTTCATGGGCATGTCTTTCTTCTGTTTATAAAAGTTTTCTTCAATGATTTTGTGGAATATGTTTTCTGCACCTTTGAATGGGCTTCTTTGCCTTCCTCTATGCCTATTATTGGTCTTTTCACGGTGTCCCACATTTCCTGGACATTTGGTGTTAAGGATTTGTTGGAATTAAGATTTTCTTTGGTCAATGATTCTATTTCCTCTAGTTTATCTTCAGTACCTGAGATTCTCTCTTCCATCTCTTGTAGTCTGTTGGTTATGGTTGCGTCTTTAGTTCCCTGTCATTTGCCCAGTTTTTCTATTTCCAGCATTCCTTCAGTTTGTGTTTTCTTTATTGTCCCTATTTCAGTTTTCAAGTCTTGAACTGTTTCCTTTACTTGTTTAATTGTTTTTTCCTGGCTTTCCTAACTTACTTTAAATGATTTGTTCATTTATTCCAATTTTTTGTTTGTTTATTCTTTCATTTCTTTAAGGGATTTTTTCACATTGTCTTTGAAGGCCTCTATCATGTTTATGAAGATATTTTTAACTCCTTCTCTTCTGCTTCATCTGCTTTGTGGTGTTCAGGTCTAATTGGTAGAGTCCCTATAGTCTGGTGGTGTCACACTTGTCTTTCTATTGTTAGGTGTTTTCTTGTATTGTCATCTTCCCATCGCTTCTTCCAATGCATGCAGGTAGGGTGTATCTCTCTCTATGTTACTCCCCCGGTGGGCTTAGGTGGGTCAGGTGTGGATGTCTATAGCTCTGGGTAGTCCAAACTCTCTAGTAGGTCTCTCTTCAGGCAGGGTCCCGGCATTGAGGGTTATGAACAGGCTCCAGCAGATGCACTGTGATGGGGGTCAAAGATCCAGCAAGCAGGGACTCAAGATCATCCTGCATGAAAAGACCGGGGCCCGAAACTCCAACAGAGGACCAATGGTGGGGGTGAGAGATCAGGCAGTCTGGTACTCAGGGTTGATATGTTACTTATTTCAAAGAGTTAACTTATAGTACAAGGAACTTAGGGTGACCTAGTGTAGATTGGTTTGAATATATTTTTATCACTGTGTAAAAACAAAACAAACAAAAACGGAGTTTATCAGGTTGAAGGGAGAATGATTTCTTTTGACTTATACTTTCAAAAGTTTTTGTTTGTTGTCACCTCCATTATTCCTGAACTTATGGTATTTCAGAGTCTTGTGGAGAATTCATTTAGGAGAACAAAAGTAGAAAGAAAGAAAAAACTAGTTCCCTACTTCTTATCAATTCCATCTTCTAAAGTTTCTGTAACTTCATTGTATTCCTTAAAAGTGTGCATACATGAATGAACTAATCTATTCATGAATGTAGGGCCCCCACATCTCAGTCACCTCTCAAATGTCCCAGCTGGAATCTTGCTTAAAAGATGATGTTTTCACTATATGAGATTTTGGTTCTCATTGACACCCAATCAATAACAGTTCTTAAAAAAAAAGATTGAATTTTAGTTGGTATATTTGGGAGGGTTTTAAAGTTAGGGAGAACTGAAGAATAGTACAAGACAAGGCAATTTTATCATTGTCTTTACCTGCTTAAGGCAGAGGAAAGACTGTAATGACTCTGGAGCTTAACTGATAAAAAGGAGATGACATGCTATTTGGAAAAGGAGTTGTGGTTTCATGTGTTCTCATATGATTCCAGGTTGTTTATTTTATTATTTTTCATTAAGACCTCAGTGGGTTATTATCTAAAGAAGAACAGGGAAGTCCACCTGTGACAATTAGTGTCAACTGCAAGGACTTGTTCAACTCCCATAGCTAGGGCTGCTTTCCATATATCATAGCAACATTACTTTATGAAGTCTGTATATGAAACACAGTTTCTACAACTTTGTGGCAAAATTCCAACAAAGCTCACTTTGTAAGCTCCTCCATAATCCATAAGATAGACAAAAAACACTGGGTACTGAAACAGGAAACTTCATTGTTTTAATAATAATGTGGTCAATAAGATGCACAAGAAATGATTGACTTCTATATAACTCTAATTTACACAGAGTGGTTAGCAATATAATAAAACTGGTATAAAAGAAATAGTATTTTATTTTTTACTTCTATATTTAGTGTGTTATATAAAAGGCTATTTTGCTTTAACTTTGTAGTTTGCCCTTTAATTTTTCCTGATGTTGACATCTAAAAAAAAAAAATGGGTGCTTAATTTTTTTCTCTTCAAGGTTTCTCATTTCACAGAGTGATACTTCATTGTTTCTATTTTCAAATGAAACATATGATTGTAGTTGATATAGCTCAAAATAACTGTTTACTGAACATAGAACTGGAGTTGTGAGGTTAAAATATTACCTTTTTATTATAACTTTAAAAAGTAAAAACATATTTACACCATACCCCCTTTCCTTTATTCCATGAAATACCCCTCATGTCCTCTCCCTCTAGTCCTCTTACACACTCTCAAATTCATGGCTTCTTTTTGTTTATTACTCTTTCCCCCATCTCCCTCTCCCTTTCTCTCTCTCTCTCTGTCACACACACACAATTCATAATATAAATACAACCTGCTGAAGATTCTTAGTGTTCCATATATATATATATATGAATGATGGCAGGATAAACAATTGAAGGGCTCTTACTTGCTGACAGTAAATTCTTCATCTCTCAGGATTCATTAGTTGCCTAGGTGTGTGAGGCCACATAATATTTAGGAACAAATTTGTGTTGTACATATTTCTGTTGGGTTTGTATATAGTATATGTAAATCAAATTCTTTCAGGTGTAAGATGTAGATGGAGGTTTCTGCCCAGCTTTGTCACATTGCACTTCAGTCTCAAATAAGCACACTGAGGTTTATATTAATTATAAACTCTTTGGCTGATGGCTCAGGCTTCTTATTGTCTAGCTTTCTCTTAATTAGTAGCCCAATCCTATTAACGTATATATTGCCACAAGACTGTGGCTTACCCATGTTCTGGTATGTTACTCCTTCAGTGGCTACACAGCTCCCTCTGTGTTCCTCTAACAAGCATTCTCCAAGTCTGGTAGACCCGCCTATACTTCCTGCCTGGCTACATCCTGCCTGCCCATTGGCCAAAGCAGCTTTATTTTCAGAGCATACAGAAGGACATACCCCATCAGTGAGGGGTGCCTCATATGGGCTTAAACCCATGGGTTTATTCATGTCCAGCATAACCCATAGTTTCCATTTTAATCCTGTATTCTGATTGTTCCAAGACTAGATTAAAGAATGATGTATTGATTGCTGAAATAACCTTTTTTTGTTTATTGCAATATAATGCATATATTGCAAATGAATGTAAACATACATTCATTATTTAGGAAGATAAAATATTTCTCTTGGAGTTCTTTTGCTTCAGCATCAGATTTTCATATAGTTAGCATGAGTTCACTACATGCATTGGCTAATATTACTATCGGCAAAGTTGATTCATTGGAAAATATATTACTAACATTCCAGGTGGTCGAAGATTATTCTGTATGCCTAACCTTGCAATAGAATTTTAGTTGAACTGGCAAAAGAAATACAGTACTAATTTCCTTAATAGAAATAACCCTATATCTGACTTTGTAACACTAAATATTGCAGATATTTTTAAATAGCTATGGAGATTATACTCGGATAATTTCTTTACTTGTATCTACTCTTAATTTCCCCAGTGTCTTAACAACCTTTTCTTTAATCATAGTGGCAGTTTTTAACTGTAAACTTAACCTGGTTATTTCTTAGAAAATCTCTTTGTTTTGCATTTGGATTAGTTGTTTATTCTCATTCTCCTATATCTCTTCATCCTTCGTCCTATATCTTTAAATAATTATGATATATTTATATATCATATCCCTTTTCCAATAAGATGGTCTATACACTTACTACCAAGCCAGAAGATTTATAGAACCACACTATGCACTGCTTTTCTTTTATGAAGTTGGAGGTTTAAGTCTATCTCCAGATCCCAGATGATATGGATAAAATTATTTATATCTCCTGTTTCCTGTTTATTGATCTCTGGCTTTGGGAAAGGTGTCTTCTTATTAACTTTTCTCCTGGATCTTACTTTCTATATCTCTCATTCAAAATTTCCACCCCTGATGTTATATTTGAGACACTAAACAGCTGTCCTTGTTCTATAATGCATTGGAGTTAAGCTTTGTAGCTAAATCTCCTATCCCTGGAGTCTATGCTATAACCCAAACTGAAAAAATGGAAACTTAAGGTGTCATTCATTTCATAACACTAATTGAAAATGTTCTCACATTTACTATATCCACTGTGTGTTAACTCTACACTGTCCATCATTTCAAAAGCTGGTATTCAGGAAATGCTAAGATCTATATACCCATGCTCCCCTTTTCTCTGCCCCTGCTGTCATGTCCCCAAGTGTCATCCGAAGTGGTTAGTGAAAGCACATTTTTCATGTGTGTTGATGACTCTTGCCATTTTCTTTTTGATTTTACAGCTCTTCTATTGCCATGTTGAACCTCAAGCACATTCCCAGATAATACACAGCCTGCTTAGAATAAGCACAATGCATCTTTGTTACACTGCATACATGTTTCAGTACAGGGCCTCACATGGTTTTGGTGTTTTTACATTAATCTTCCTGTTGGAATAGCCATACCAATTTATCTCTCTCCACATGACCTTTTAGAAATGCAACCCCTTATCCTGTTGAATTTCTTTGCTTAGTATTACTTAATAGCACTATTCTGTTTCAGCATAAAGTTCAAAATCTTTAGAATATTACACAAGGGACACGCAGTTCTGGTCTGTATTCATTTTGATTGCTTCTTGTCAATTTTCCAAATGTATCACTCCCTTTCTGCCTCTGAAATTACACATTATGCCCCTAATGTCTTTTCTTTTGTGTTACTAGAAAATGTGGACTCATCTATTGAAACAAGTTCATTATTTAAGAGTCTTTCTCCTCTCACTAAAACAAGTGTCTTTTAAAGACTTTTCTTTCCATACTAGTGGCAGTTTCTTAAGAAATTTACTTCTTAATGTGAAGTTGAACATTTGCTTTTCTTTTAATATTCTTCATAAAAAGGCTTTAGGATACTGTTTTATGAATATTCTTGGAAGTTCTCTGCTAGATCTTTCCAAAGGTTAAAAAAAAGTTGTATGTGGTATGGGCTGTCTTTGAGTTCAAATAGTATTTTTTTGTAGCACTTTTGTCTATGACTTCAAATAAATTATGTCACTTCTTTATCTCCTTTTAAAATGACCATGAAACTATTCTGTGGTTAAGGTTTGAATAGCCAAACAACATATTAGCAATTTGAATCTTTTCTCACCTGAAAATGAAATCATTGTGATTCTAGGTCTATGACATTAAAATACAAGTACTTTCATTTTTGCTCTTATTCTGTGGGATTCAGTTTGACTATCTGTTAATCCACGAGTATCTATTCATCAGTTATATCCTTACCAGTTTTCCTCAAATCACAAGTCAGTAGATTTGAGGAGTTTCTACATAGTTAAACTTGTGTTCAGTAGGTTTTCTTATATATCTTCATCTATTAATTTCTTCATTGGTGTCATTGTTATATCCTTTCTTATGAACTGATAACTGTAGTAAAGACTTCCCAGAGTTCTCTGAGCTGATCGGAGGGGGCAATATGAACACAATTTATAGCCAGTTATTTAAAATTGTATCCAAAAGAGGTCATGGTTAGGAACTAGCATGTAAAACTTGGGAGGGTATATTGTTTTTTAGGAAAGAGCTTTCATTATGAAGGATTAGAGACCCTATCCATATATGTAGTGGTACCAAACCAAGCTTATGTTGCCCATAAGATAATGTGTCAGTAACTGAAATGTTGAGTTTCTTAAAGGAGAATTTATTCACAAGGTAGTCACAGGAAAAGTAATCTTAAACCCATTTCCAAATAGAAGTGTTTAGAGATGTTTATAGGTTAAAGAACTATATTTGTGTAAGTACAGGTAAAAGGTTTTATAGGCAAAGAAAAGTTATGCAGTGGATCTTTCTGCATATAATAAAACTTCATGGCTTCTGCTGGGAGCATAATCAGCAGGTGGAAGCCTTAACAAGCTCTAATGACTGAAGTTACATTAAAAAGTCACTCGTCCATGTGAAACTTTCTCAGACCCAAGTATAGGACAGTCACTCAATAGAGATAAAAGTATCCCAGAAGATCATAAGTTGCAACTTAGGCAAACATTACCACTGTGACTGGTTTGCCAAAGTGTCAGCTACATCAAAACCAGTAGGAGAATAAGACATGGTTTAGCTGTAAGACCTCCAGAACTGATAACCTTTAGTCACCCAAAACAACCAACAAAAGATAACTACAATTTTAGTATAGATTTTCTTCACTTTCAATAGTGTCAGAACTGCACTGGATCACAGAGTAGCAAAATATTGTCTGTTGCTGAATTACTTGTAGGTAAATCGCTTATAAATCTTCTGTGAGCACTGACTGTGGCATGAAAGCACAGGAAAATGAGTAATTAGTTAGATGCTAACACAGTGAGTTTTTGTGCCTCTCATATTACAGTGTGAGGACATGCAACTTTGATTCATATTGTTTGTTGACATTGAGAAACAACTTCTAATATTATACATCTGCTTCTTAATTAACATGAGGCAGTTATGCTAGATGGTACACCATACCCTCATGGTATCGTTCTCTGTTTTATTATAGTTCAAATGAATAAATGTTAGTTTATATTTTATATAAACAATTACAATTATGTTAAAACTTATTCTTTGGGATGTTTTTGCATATCTTATTTTTGTCTTAATTTTACCAAGCTATATATATGATGGGGGAAGTCCTTCTGTATATGTGTTTCTCTTATTAGTTGATAAAAAAAAAAAACGCTATAGAAAATAGAGGCAAGGAGATAGGTGGGGCTAGGAGATGAAGTGAATTCTGGAAATGGTAGGCAGAGTGAGCCCACAAACAGGGAGAGTTGCCATTCAGGCAAAGGAGTAACATGCCAGATTACAGGCAAACTACAGCTTTGTGGCAACACATAGATTAACAGATATGGGTTAATAGTTAAGACAGAGCTAGCCAAAAAGAATCCCTAGTCACAAGCCAACAGTTTTATAATTAATATGTCTCTGAATGTTCATTTGGTGCAAGGCAACTGAAGAACTGGGCAGGAAATCCCATAATGTATACAATCACACAAAGCACCCATACAAAAAATAAAACATAAAAACACACTGATTGAAGCAGAGGAATCCAAGCCAAAATAGAATTTGCAAAATTCTAAAACATCTCTCTTATAACTTCATGTCCCCTTTTTGGTTTAACTAATAATACAATACAGTTATTCCAATTAGATCCACTGTTTTTTACATGAAAGTGGTATCATCTACTTGAGCACACAAAACCTACCAATGGCTACCATGTAAGGAAATTCATTTTTGTCAGCTATATGTCACCTTGAAACAATCTAGAGTAATTAGGAAAGAAAAGTCATCAACAGTCAGTAGTTCTT
The DNA here is from genome assembly GCF_943737965.1 of Phodopus roborovskii. NCBI lineage: Eukaryota > Metazoa > Chordata > Mammalia > Rodentia > Cricetidae > Phodopus > Phodopus roborovskii. The sequence continues at coordinate 86,669 of NW_026125548.1, forward strand.
TAACTAGGAATTGGTCTGCTGAAGCCAGCCATTGCCACATGCTAGATTTTTTTAATTGCCTTAATATTGTGCAAATAACCACTGCTACTGTGAGTTTATGTATATGAAGGTTCTGTCACATTCACAGCCCTCCTTTTAATTGAGCTCTTCAATTCATTTTACATCGTCTTCTGTGGTGTTCTCTAAGCACTGTGAGGCAACAATATATCAGCACTAATTTTGTTTTTATTGATATTGACAAATATAATTTTAAGAGGAGAAAATTGCCTCAGCTTATAAAGTTGAAAATTATGAAATATTGAAAAATATACAAAACAAAAATAATTTTTATTTATTTTATTTATATAGAATAATATAGAAATTATATGTAAAGACTTCAGTGAATTTTTATTGATAATATAATACTAATATAGAGCTTTTAATCATATTTATTTTCTAATGACCATTAGAAATACAGAAGAATAATATGTAAGATATTTGTAACCACTAAACTCAAGACAAAAGTTATCTTGTACATTAATTTTAAAAACACATAGTTAGGAATTCCAAAGCCACAGGGCATATTATTTCTTCCTCCTGATTATCTAGAACCTTGTTCAGTCTTACAATATTGTAGAAATGTTGCCAGTACAAGGAGACACATGTCTCTGCCATTCTTGTGTCTTAGAATTAATACAGCATAAAGCTGTTTATGTATTGATACTCATCTGAAAACAATAAATCTCATACTTCCTCTTCTTCAACTTTTAGTTTTCTAATGGTTAAACTTTCTAATGTTAAAACTTTTATCTGTTAAGAGCGTCATTATTTCATACTCTTTTTGTGACTAAGAAGATTTTATTCTCTAATGTATAAAAATTATACTGAAATATGTTGCTAGAGGAAAAGAGTTGAGTTTCAAACAGGGTATAAAAGGAATTTGTACACAGTCTCCTTAAGAGAATATTATCAGATAATATCATTGACATCATAGTCATTATCAAGATCAATAGTTTATAATCTTTGTTACAGAGAAAGCAATGCTTGTGTGGGAAACTTCTATCCATGTAATATGTATTACTTGGCAAACATTTTATCAGACAATTTATCTGCTAAGGTTTAGAAAATTAGTTTTCTAAAATATATTTCTGGGTAATCTTATATTGTGACATTGTAGAACAATTTAACTTTAATACTATGTGGCAAATTTACTCAATTTTGTCCTTACAGGAAGTTACTAAAGGTGAACTATTGATGGAATATACACATGCAGTATAGCCTCTTTTGTGGCTGCCAGGAAGTTTCCCCAGCTACTGCATGCTTGTACTCTATGTTTTCTGTCAAAGTAGAAGCCAGTTTATATCTTCATTTACATTTCATAAACTGATGAGGCATAGAAATGCATTCTATACACTGCAAATATTCATCAAAATTCATCATAATAAAATATGACCATGAATAGCTAAAATCATTGGAGGGTAGACTCAAGAAAAAGCCTGGACAAAAGCCATCACAGTGCCCAGAATCTCAGTGGAAGAAGTTGAACTTGGGAAAAGATGTATCTTTGTTTTCAGTCATGTCTTAAGAAGAAGCAGGGAACTGAGTGGCTGGAAGATTGCTGTCGAGATGTTAATAACCAATACAAAATCGACTCACACTTTTTGCTAAAATAGAAAATAAAGATGTATCATGGCAAAGTTGTCTTTCAGAGGAACCCTTCAGAAATGGAGAAGTCAAGAAAGAATCACTAGAGTGGTGGTAAGGATTACAAATAGGGGTAACTGAAAGACTGCTCAAGTGCTGTCATCTGTTGCTCAATTCAAACACAATCTTATGTAAAAATGTGTTCATCAAAGGAAGGTTTTTATTGAAAAAGTCATGTGCATAGTAGCAAGATTAAATTAATTCAGTAGGGTGTAGTGACACACACATATATATACATAGACACACACATATACACACATACATATACATATATATATATATACATATGTGTGAGTGTATGTGTGTGTAAAACAATCATAATTAGAGATGTCATCAAGTTGAGCATGGGGGCATCTATGGACGGAATTGGAGTAGAGGAGAGTGGAGTGAAAATTACATTCTCAAAAAATAATAAATAGCTCTCCACAGGCTGACAAGTCCCCATTGTTGAAGACAATACCTACACAACTCTTTTTAAAAAATGATATGCCATGAAGTTGCCTATATATAGAGCCTTCACACTGTGTTCCAGCCTCTTCAGTACAGGAATCACTCTGTACCTCTCAAAAGAGAAACATAAACACAAAGCCAGGTACAAAACCTTGATACACAATGTTGTACTGCCTGCAAGATATGCTAGGACAAAGGTGCCACAAGCTTCTGGGAGTAAACAATTAATACTTGATTTGACTTAAGGCACACTTCATGAAATGGAACCCATACCCAATGCTGCTTGGATAACCAAAAACCTGAGACTTGATAACCCAGCGATCTAGGGTAAATCAAATAATACTGGTCTGAAAACTATAGTGATAAAATGACTTGTAATGACATTCTGCTATACTTTGATCATAGTCTTGGTCAGCCATCATCAGAGAAGCTTTCTCCAGTAACAGAAGAGAACAAATATGGAGGCCTACAGTCAAAAATTACTCAGAGAGTGAAAGACCTTGGAACACTCAGCCCATCAGGCATCAGGGTACTCTATAGAAGTGGAGAAAGAAAGGGGGATGGAGAACACCAGGAGAACAAGGCCCTCCAAATCATCATAAGGAAGTCCATATGAACTCACAAATACCAAACAGCATGCATAGGATGAGCACAGGTCTGCTCTTGGGCTCTTCTTCTGTAAGCTTGTCTTACCCAACTTTGATATGATAGCTTCTCTTTTACTATGTTTTATCTTGTTGTATACTTTAAATATGGAATGAGTGAATGAATGAATGAATGAATGAATGAATGAATGAAAGAAAACCTAGCCACTAGTTTAAAAGTTAACAACTCAACTGTCACTTATACCTGCTGAGAGAGGAAAAACCAGTTTTATCAAATGGAATGACACTGGGTATATCAAACAATCCATCCAGGACAGATTTCATGTTCAGATGTAGTCAATCGATCAACATTAAAAGGACTAAAAGGACTCTGGGTTTTTTGTTTTTGTTTTTGTTGTTGTTGTTGGTGTGTGTGTGTGTGTGTGTGTGTGTGTGTGTGTGTGCTTTATTTGGTTACTGTTAGTTTTCTTTCTTGTTTCTCTCTTTTTCTTTCGGCTATATGATTGTTTTGTTTTCCTGGTTTTTCAGGGTGATATATTGAATTCTTGTTTCTTTTTTGAGAAAACTTAAAGTTGGGCCAGTAGGGAGAGGGAGAGAATCTGGCGGGACTTTGGGAGAGGAAAAGAATATGATTAAAATACATTAGAATATGAAAATTGTTTTAAAAAATGAAAATATAATAATAAAGTCTGTTAGTATTTTAAAATAAAAACAGACAACTACCCTATTTCTCCCAAACCTTAACTATTCTTGTCTCTGAGAGGAATTACTTTGAACTCCTGTTGGACATACATATATTGAGTTCTCTTGTTTTGCTTTAAGTATTCATCTAAAATTCAATTATTGAGATGTTTTTGCTTACATCATCACAGTCAATGATATGTCAGATCCTCACCACCTCTTCATAAATAAATTTCTTTTTTAACTAAATAACTTAAAAGCATCTGTTGTTGATGATGATTACTTTTTGTTTGTTTGTTTTGCTACTGTTATATTGCTGCTATAATACTTTTCTAGCAGAGCCCAGAAGTGTAATAATTCCTTCTGTTTTTGTATAATGCTGCGTTTTCTTTTTTCCTTATGGCAATAATGGGATTCTTATATCCTCAGAAAATTTTGCTTCTTGGCTTTTTATATAATTCTCACTTTGAAATTTCCTTTTATCTTCTTGCTATCACTTGTTATTTTCTCTGATGTATTTGGATATAAAAGTCTTGGGTTGAAGTAGTTTATATCCTAGGATTTTGAATTTATTTTCTTGTAGTCTTAATGTATAGCTTGCACAGTGAATAACAATTGGGACTTTGTTCATTTTACTCCTAGAGGCCCATTATTGCTATATGTGGTATATTCTTTCTGAGTCACACATAATTTTGTTTTTAATCTACTGGAAGCTTTTAAGATATACTTTTTAGTCATTTAACTTAGGATATAGTATCCCTCTATAGGATGATGTGTAACTCTGATTTTCTTGCCTCAGCCCCTCCTCAGTAAGAGAATTATATGTCTTCATGCATGGCTTTTGGTTATTCTTAATCATCTTGAATGTTCTAAAGATGGGTAGTTTGATCATGTAAGAAGCCTTGCAATATGTAGAGCAGTAACTGAGGGCTTCTTGCAATTTGTCCTTTTCTATTTCTTAATTTTAGAACACATCATTGGATTATATGCTAATTTCTCTGTAGAATATACAAAACATAAAGACACATTAGATTTAAAGATACAGATAATTTAGAAAATAGATGAGATAATGTGGACAGTTCAATAGATCCAAAAGTGTCAGGCTCAAAAAATCCCATCCAGGAGCAGAAAACCAATAACTAGCAACAACAAACAAAAACAACAACAGCAAAACAGACAAACAATCAGAGAATCCTAGACAGGATGATAAACCAAACACTTGGGGAATCACAGGAATCAGAGTCTAAGTTGCTGGCTAACTTTATAAAAACCCCAGTGCTGTCTGCCTTCATGGTCTGCACAGTCTGAAATCCCCTTCTGCACCTTGCCAATAAAATCCTATCCTGTAAACATGGTTTTCCTCTGCTACCCTACTGCTATCCCAAGATTTCAGTTGATCTCTGCTTTATTAATTTCACAATCACTAAATTTATTTGTATATTTTATGGTGTCATAGCTTTATGTTTTACCAATTCTATGACTATAATGTGTGGTTTTGGTTCTTTTTTTTGTTGCTGTTATTTATTTTTCTGAAGGCATACAACATCAAATATTTTGTTGTTTAAAATATCCTTATTTTAAGCCTTATTTGTTATTTGCTTTTAAACTGTATCTTACATATAACACATTTTTGTCAGGTTACTGATGCTTTTGTCTTTATATATTTAATTTTGTAGGAAACAAGTATGGGTCTTTACTTTGTTTCGTAATGTGAAAGACCAATACAGTAGTCATTATACACACATGACAGCACAGAATTCAAAATGCTAATAAACTGATCTTTGAAATGTTATAAAAGTAAGCACTGCTTTTCCAAAATATTGCATCAAAAACTTTAATTATCTATTGATTAATTTTATATTGAATATATATTGAAGTGATATAATCTTTATATTTGCTTAAGTCACATATTATTATTAATATGAACTGTTTATTTTTAATTTCTAATGTAGCTATTGGATGTTCCAAGTACAAACAGGTTTGTATTTATCCCCTTGGATAGTACTCTGTAATGTAATATTATCTGATGAGGTACCAGTCATTTCTCCTGCCTTTTCTTCTGTCATACCTCCACTAAAAATAAAAATAGCATCAACTTGAAGAATGCTGAGCCACAAATGAGATATATGTATCACACCTTAATTCCCCAAAGCTTAGGGAACATTTAAAAGAATAAGGAAGAAAAAGATTGCAAGAGCTACCTCTCAGTAAGGCCTTGAGTAGAAAGATGTCTTTAGAAAAAGACAGAACTGATTCACTCATAAGTTAACTTCCCAGAGCGAATAGAGGAATGACATGTGAGTCATCATCTCTAGGTGAGGAATGTTGAGTGGAATATGAATTTAAGATGCAGTACATTTGTTTATGCTGTGATTTCCCCCCCCCCCCCATTTTCCTATACCCATATGTGTGAATTGATCTCAGTATGTTTCTCAGTACAAATAGATATGATATATATATATATATATATATATATATATATATATATATATTTGAAACAAGCTTGTTTTACATATCAATCCAAGTTCCTTCACCTTCCTGTCCTCCCCTGTTCTCCCCACCAATCCCTTTCTGCTCCCTAGGGAGGGTAAGGCCTTCCACAGGGGAGTATTAAAAGTCTGTCATATCATTTGGAGCAGGGCCCAGGCCCTCCCCCCATGTGTCTAGGCTGAGAGAGTATCTCTCTATGTGGAATGGGCTTTTAAGTTAAGCAAGGTTTCAGAAGTTCACCTGTTTTTTCCTATCCCATCAACTGCTATGCTAATATAATCACATAAGGTCTTATTTAAGCACTTACCTTTATTTACTCAGAATTTTATTTACTTATCCTTGGGTCCAACTAATCTTCTAGGAGAGACTAAGGCTTTAATAATTCTTGAACGTATTAATCAGATTATAGTTTTTGTTGATCTCTTAGCTAACTTCTAAATCACATGCCTACTTCCTGAAATTTCAAATGTGCTATTGTGTGGTATTAATTGAAAAATTGGTTTCTCCTACTCTTCATTCCCTTTTTGGACTACATACATATGAATCTCAAAATTGAGGAAAGGATGTGGGAGGAGAGGCAAGGAACTGACCTTATGCGACTGTTCAATTTTAAAAAGTGAAAACTAGTATAATCCTACCTAAAGACTAATTCCCCATGCCCTTACCATGCACATACAGTGAATAGCTGTGGGGATCTCAAAGCAGAAGTATTTCTCAGAGAGTGCCAAACATTGCAGTGTCCTTGGCTTGTTAAAGAATGCTTGCATCTATTCTAGATGCTAAATCAAAGAACTTCTGGATCTCAAAATGTGTTCAATATCCTAGAAAGGTGTAATTAAGCCAAGGAAAAATGTCAATCATTTACAAAGTACCTGTCATGAAGACAAAGAAATACAATAACACAAGATTTAGAAAAGGTATACTCTGTCTCCTGATCTTTTTCAATGTAATACTTATTGAGCACAATAGAGCTTGAGTTTTAAAGGTAAAATGACTAAAACTTTCAATATTTTCAAATTTCTTATCACTGATAAAAGAAAATTCCCTGCATTAAACAGAGTTGAGGTGTGGATTAAAAATGAAATGCAGAAGAATATAAGTTCATCTTATTGTAGATGTGAACTTATTTCTCTGAAGCTTCTTTCTGTTTAAATGTCATAGAGACATCACAAATGTCTTTGACAATTCTTTCCTGCCACAAACAATAAGGGCATTTTCTGCATCCACTAGAGCTCTCCTTTGGTCCTAAAAGTAACTTGCTGTTCCACATTCTACTGCTCAGGAGGACTAGTCTGTTTCTCTATGTAAGAGGAACATGGAATTAATTCCTTTTTTGAATTTTCATTTCATTTCAAAATTTTATCACAATTATTTTCTTCAGAGCAACATTATGTCTTGGAGAACACAAATGCAAAGGCTTGGAAATGTATTAAGTCATACAAAAATGACCTCAACTTAGACAGCATTTTATTTTCCTATTGCAAATAAGAATGATATTTTTTTTATCATGCATAGCACCTTTCCATGAATTCTGTAAGGAGACATACAAAGTGAAAGACTGATTTCCTTTGTTTTTCTGTGTTGTTTCAGGTTCAGGTTGACAGTATTAGGTAACTGTGATGTAGGGGAGACAGTCTGAACCAAACACCAGGCATTCAACTTGTCATTCAACTCTTCGGAGACTTTAATAAGTTTCTCAACCTCAGAGTATCACTTTTGCCACTTGTATTATTGGGATAATAGTACTACCTCCCAGAACTGACAGCAAGATTATTTATGTGACACATTTCTTTCTGGAATACTCTCTAATGTGGGAAAAGCTCTCTCTTGGCTAACTATTACTATAACATGACACAACTCAGGTCTCTTAATAAAGGTGCATCTGAAAGGATTAGTAATATTTTGCAAGTTAGTTAGGCATGGAGGGATAAGACTGCTGTAATTATCTGACATGTCAGTCAATGCACACAAGAATGCCACACACTTTCCAATGAGATTCTCTCTGTTCCTGTGCACAGAGACTTTTAAAACACTCATGACAATAGCTTTAATTTTCCTGAGACACTGGAAAGGAAGGCTACAACACAATGTTTAGGTATAATTTACTGTTTTATTTACAATGTTATTTGCCTAGCTGTCTTATTCTGAAATTGTACTCAAATATCTAAATATTTGACAATTGGCATAGATACAACTCAATTAAGCTCAGGGTAAAGGAGCCCGGTCCTTGTGCAGGAATGATCAGCATCCCTTTTATGACTGGGTGAGCCACCTGCTGTTTCCTATTGCCCAACTGAGTTGGGCAATAGCAGGAGAGACTCCAGGACAAACTTCGGACAAAGGCCAGGAAGTGGTTTCCACATGAGAAAATATTCTGTCCTCACACTGCCCCATACTAGCCTGACTCCTGGGAAGGTCACTTGATCATATGAATGTCTGATACCAAAAGAGCTTCTGTTCATTTGGTGTGTCTGGGTAATTTAGAAATGAGGAAACTGTGGGGACCAAAAAGGTGTTGAAAGGAAAGGAGGAAAGAAACTAGGAGAATATGTTAGAACTTTTCTAGAAAACTAACATTGCACAGATCTAGTACATAGGCTACCCTCAAATTAGGAGTGGAGTCAGAGAAAAACAGGAGAATAATAACTTTTTTTTAATAATATTTTCCTTCTGAGATTTCAAGTATTTCCAAAAAGTCTTCTAAGGCATTCAATTTTTTTCAATATTAATATAATAATTATCATCTGTTTTATTTGTTTTCATTTATCTTTGTTGTTTTGTTTGTTTGTTTCCATAGGCCTAGTCATGAATTTGGTTTTCCATTCCTTTGCCTTTGCTGTGAGATGATATCATTTTATCTACAGTGAGGTGTATAGAAATATGCTAAGATCTTTATAAATATTGTGTTGCCTAAAAAGGTGCAATATGACATATTTCCCCTCACTTTCTAAATTCAAGTAGATTTTCTTTAGTTTCTCAAGAAACCAAATATCAAAAGGCTTGTAAATGCATTAAGTGGGTTCTCTATCCTTTATTTTGAATTTTGAGACAAGTATTTTTGTAGGAAGTTAGAATCTTTAGCAGTTCAATATTACTTTCTTTTAAATTCTAAGGTGAAATATCTAGTAGCATATTTATTGGGTGCTCAGATAACTTAGAATAACCAGCCTCTCAGTTTTTTGAAGTCCAAAAAAAAAAAAATGTTTTCCTTCTTAGGAACTTCTGAACTTCTGCAAGCAATTTCTAAATCCCTCTAGAGATGGTGAAATGCTGTCTTCCTCTATCCCTCTACACTGGCAGATGACAACTAGCTGACCCCAGCTTTTTTTATGAAAGGAAGCAAGCACCCTGCTCTGCACTGTGTGCTGTCTTTCCTAAGTGTTCTAGTATTCCAGTTGTCTCATATAAGTGGAATGAAACAAGATATATCAAGTGAAGCAGATTAATTTCAAAATTAAAATATAAAAAAACACTGAAATGAGAAAGTTTAAGCAAAGTAATGCCCCGCTAGCAACAGAGAATACACTGGCAATGCATAGAAATCCCAAAGAGAGGTAAATTACCCTGCAGATACAAAACAAGTGACTTTTCGTCACCAAAGTGAAATAGTAGCATGCACAGAAAATGAGAACAATGCTTTATTAAAGGTTGGGGCAGAAACTTGAATACAAGTTGATGACAGAGAACAAGAAGAAAACAAGGCACCATAGGAACATGGCAACAACTCTGCTTGTGGGATTTCAGCATCCATAGGTGACTTCAAAGTGTTTCTTAATCCTTGGACCTCTGAAGACTGCTTTGATAAATGCTCAGGAGTAGACAATGTGTTCCCCCACCTTTATCACCTCCTGTAATACGAAGATAGTGGAATGAGAATGGGAAAAGAAGAAATGCATCACAGGTAGAGTCTATGAGAAAGGCTGGGAAATAGAATAATAAGTATTCATGTCTGTGGAAATGTGGATTTCTTGACAATCAAGACACCTCATATTCTTTAATACTTCATGTTCTTCATTTTGCCAAAGGTTTTTCATTTGTTTTAAGACAGGATTGTCCAAACAGCCCTACAGACTACAGCTAGGATATCTGAATCTTCTTTGAATCCTCCAAGACAGCGCCCCTTACCAGCAGGAAGTAGTTTGGAAAGAACGACGCCCAAATTCCCAAATATTGTGTATAAACGTTTGTTTTCATTTAATTGGACTTTGTTATATAAAATTAAATTAAAAAAAAGACAGGATTGTCCATAACCATACTGTCACTAACTTCACTATATGGCCACGAATTACCTCGAGCTTCTGATTCTGATCACCTTTCCTTCCTCCATTTCCACTGTACTTCATCTACAGACATGCACCACCATGCCCATTTTATGTCATGCTATGTGTCAAGCTATGTGTCAACCTACTGAGCCTCATCCACTGGCCCCATATTCATCAAATATTTAGGAACAAGGTCTTATAAGCATAAGAGTCATCGTAGAAAGTGAACCACTGAACTTTCTAAGCACAGCAAGTTTTCACAGAAACTATTAATACATTGGTTTGGCTGTGTTAGCAGATTCAAAAAAAAGGAAGTTTATCCAAGACATGTGCTTAATGTGCTAACAATGGATGTCTGATCTTCTGATCACAGGCAGCCATAACTGCCATAAAATCAACAACTGATAGCAAGCAGAACCCTGGCCTGGCTTTTGACAATCCTGTTAAGTGAGGGTGCGAATGATTACTATTTCTATTCAATTAATAAAAATTTGAAATCCTTTCTTCAGTGAAATTTTCATGCTCTATATAATATCAATCTTGTGAAGAGATGAAGATAACTAAGCTGTGATGTGTTAAATTCTGGTTAACTAGTTCCAGACTGCCTGAACTAAGCAAAAGACAATGTGAATGTCGTGTGGTCAGACTGGATCCTCTTATTGTTTGGGGAGAAGTGTAGTGACAGTTATTACAGAGAAGCTTGAAGTAGGTATCTGCTTTCTTTCCCTTTGTGGTAGTATTATGAGAAACAAGGACTAGCATAACAAATTAACCCAATAAGAATATCATCAACATTGATCCTTGGAGATTCAGAGCCTTAAATACTTAGGGGAAGAATTCACAAATACTTGGTCTTATACAGCATATACCATAATGATCTCATGTTTTAGAGTATCTTTATTTTTCATATTTATTTGATATATATCAAATATGCTATTTGATACATATATATGCATGCAGATAAAACTCACCAAATAAAACCACCTTCAGTGTCATATTGACAGAAGAGGATCAAAATTATTTTCATCTGAGCTTGGTCACTTTTCAGGGCTTTCTCTAATGCTGTCCTTACAACCAATACTACCCATGAATACAGTGTTCTTCATCTCAAAGATAAGTGCACATGTCATTTTTTAAGATAAAGATGGCTAAGACACAGCATGCTATCGAGGGAATTGCTGTGAGGTTGTAAGTGTGGTTTTTCCTGCAGAGGGACCTGCTATTCTGCTCTTTAAAACATCATAGAGTAACTTTCCTTTCTTCTTTTTTTCTTTCTCTCTCTTTCTTTCCTTTTTTCCTTTCTTCCTTCCTTTAATGCATTTTAAAGAGAAGCTCATTTTCAAGCTGGAGAGGTTAACAAACTCTGGATGTCATGCTTTCTTTGGTTTATAAGCTTCACTGCCTCACTAAGTGTCAATCAAAATTCTCCAGCCATTCTTGGATTCTTGGAGGTGGGGCTATATGGCAAGCAGCAGTGATTTGACCAGGCACTTGTGCAAACAGGACCGGAGTTATCCTTGTGACACTGTAACCTTGCAACTTGATTTTGACAGTCCTACTTGTGGCCTTGTACTCTTATCATCAGACTTCTAACTGGTAATTACTTTTGTGTTATGACTGAAAATTTCCTAGCCTAAAGATTTCATGGTCAGAACTTTTGCCTGCAAAACTAAAATCTCTTGCTTTGATTGGATTGTTTTCTTTGTTCTTATACAGTCTAGAGTATAATTGTGTTTTCTCTACTAAAAGAGAAGGAAATAATGGGTAGTATTATATTAATCCAAGCATCCTGCTTATACTTTTCTTTAAGAAAGACAGTAGATTCTTGGTCAGTTCTGTTTTTACTGTAATCTTGCCAGATGTCTGTTACTTAAAGAGAAAAGATGATTTAAAATTATTTAAAATATTTAACATTATTCATGCCCTTTAATATATATGTATACATATATGCTTCATTAGAGGGATATCATAATGGAGTTAAAGTGGCAAATTTTTGTACACCTCTCAATCATCTATTTATCTATCTGTTTGTCTATCTATCTCCTATCCACTCATCTATCCTAAGAAGATAAATTTCAGATGGTTCTTTTCTTTGTAAAGTTAGAATCATAATAAATGTAATAACTGAGGCTTTTGCCTATTAAGGTTTCACAGAAGAGTGATTAGCTTTGGGGTCTTTCATAAAGAAAAATATGTTCTTCTCTGTTTCTGGTGGCTGATAATAATAAACAGAGGTCACAGGCAGTCTCTCCACTGCTGGCTTTCCTGCCATGGTACAAGTCAACAGGTCATCTCTATGAACTATTTGAGAAGTGATTTTGCAACTTTGTTATCTTCTCAAGTTAGATGTTTCATCACAATTCATCTAAAATAAGCAGTTGAAACATGAATGAAATGGTAAACAGAGTACATAAGTAACACTAAAATATTAAGCTTAAATTAAAAAGTATTTTTCTATATGCAAATCACTACTAATGTGTTTTCATGGTAATAATTTGCTGATAGTAGAAAAATACTAAATCAAATCAAGTTTTGGAATTAGGCAAAATTGTAGGCACACTTGCATTATTGATCACATATAATCATTTCACCAACAATGCTTTATGTTATGACTTACATTGTGATGCAATGCTCTATCATAATATTTGCACAGCTTTACTGTGGTTATATTAAATGGTTGGCAATGTGGCCTAGGGAATTAGAATACAGGGCAGCAGGAATAATTAGCCTCAGTGGGCACTGTGGGAATGTAAGGCTGAATATGTTTGTAAACTGGAAGAGAAAAAACACTATCACCTTCCAAAAATCTTACCTTGGATTGCATCTAAGTCTTTGAGTATTTCCAGTGTTAAGCATAGCTTTTCTCTTGGGCAACTCATGCTTTACTTACATATTGTAGACAAGCTATACTTAAAGAGTGCACAATCTCAGATAATTTGTACTTTATATGATCCAGCTTATCTAAAGCTATAATTATTGAATACAAATTGAAATGTGATAATGTATAGTAATGCTACAAAACAAACTTTTATTAAATGACTATAAATCATTAATCCCAGCATTATGCAAATGAGTGTCTCTGAAGAGCTTGATGCTGTGTTTCATCTTGTTTGTTGGATTATTACTACTTGCCTGCCCGGTACATACTATACTTAATTTTGTGCAACTAACGCTGTAGATATTCAAAGAATTCTCAGGGCAAATACTGTTCCATAAACTTCCAGGCTATCCAGGGTCACTGCTCTGCTGGATAGTCAAGGAATCTACTGAATTTGGGAGCATAACCTTGGTATTTGTTCTATAAGGATGATGAAAGCATAGTGGAGTTCCAAGTATATGCAGTCTGCAGAGCCTTAGGTTGCTTAGAAACTCAGTGACTATGGGCTTGCTATGGCAACTCAAGTTATCAGTGAATGCAAACTTAGCTAGCATTCTGTTATGTCCCCATATCTGCAGGTAAGAACATTCAGATACTCCTTATGTAATCTCAGTATTTTCATTATTTATGCGAGCAGAATAAATGATATTTTGATTCTCAAATATGAAAATAACTGTTTATAATAGATTATGCCTACATGGAATTGATTTTGACTTTTAATCCTGTGTTTTATTTCAAATTTCTGTCTTCTCTCTCCATACATAGATAAAGAGAGAGATAATAAGCATAGATAGATGTAGATAGAAGGAAGATGATAACATAGCTATGGGTATGATGCACTAAAACTGTGAGAAAGCAAAGTAGGGACAATATATAATTTAGATGCTATATCTAGAGTTTTATAAATTTGAATATTAATAATTCTACTTAAATATTCTACAAATATAGTATTACTTACTGTTATTTTTATTTTATATTATGAACTCATTTGAAGACCATACATATGTATATTGCTATATAATTTCTCCTTAAGATTTTAGTTAAATAACTATATAATATGCTTTACTAGAAATCAAATTAATTTGAAGTGCACATTTTGGAGGTCATTGCAAAGGCACTAGGGGAGACTTCCACTTTTACTATGTGTGTTTCCTCAAGGCAGTACGTTTTAGTTTGTGTAGCTCCTGACGTGTATTTCTGTGGCCATCTCTGCTGTTAGATTTTAGCAGTAGCTTTCCTGTTCTCCTCATTTATACCATACAGAAGCTATGCTCTCTCTTTAACCTCTCCTCATGTGAGTGCGGTGCTTCTCTTATCTCTGGATTAATTCCAAATTTGTGTTTATCACTATCAATAGCATAGGCAGAGGCAGAGTCTCTCCTGAGACAAGACACCACAAGGCTCTATTTACTGTTCTTTTTCTCCTGGGCATTATCATTTATGCATTTTGTTTTGATATTTAAGATTTCCTCGTGTTAATATTTCTCTTGAGAGAAGAAACAGCAGTTTGAGTCAGGTTTTCACAGAAAATGCCAGAATTAATACATTTGCTATTTTTTGTACTTTTTCTGTATTCCTGACTCCTCAAATGGCCAACATCTGTGAATCGCTTAGGGTGTTACCTCAGGTAGAAGGTGTCTCTGAAGATGTTAATAAGCCTCAACTCACAGATGAAGACAAGTGTAAACATAGAACTTTGGGATGTTTTCCTGGAGTTAAGTGTCCTTTGAAAACCTTACCCAGGACTCTTAAAAATTCCAATGACCATTCATTATGTAGATCATGCATTACATAAATATTTTTTTCCTTTTATTAAAATAATTTCATAGCTGGGCAGTGGTGGGTCACACATTTAATTCCAGCACTTGGGAGGCAGAGGCAGGTAAACCACTGAGTAAGTTCCAGGACAGCAAGGGCTAGAGAGAAAATTCCTGTCTTGAAAATCACAAGAAAATAACCAAATAAAATAAAAGATTCCTTTTTTGTTACAACTCATATGATGTATCCTGATTATAATTTTCCTTTACCATACTCTTCAAACTTCCCTCCCATTCCTTTGGCAGTTTATGTTTAGATAGTTAGATGGTTAACATTTTACAGTAAGTTCAAAGAGCTGATACATCTGCCACCTTTGGCTTGCAAACAAAGATTTCAGAAGACTATGTGATGGCCCTGTTTGTTTCTGCTTGACATCTTGTGACTCATTTTCACTCCCGTCATTTTGAAGCCTTCTTTCATATACTAGTTTTTGGGGAGTGTACTGAATGTACAAACTGTCTATAACAAATACAAGAATCAACATTTTTTCTTAAAGAACAGGCTGTGTTGATGCCTTCCCTTTGTAGAGAATTGTTTGGTAGCTAATGTCTCATTGTTTCTCACAAAATCATAATCAGGTCACACATGTGTATGCCAGTCTATATGGAGACAGGAGATTAACTTGTAGAATCAGGCCATTTAGGAAACAAAGAACTTACAATAGGCCAAAATAAAGCAACACATACAACAACTTACTTATTTAAGGTTCCACATTTAATTACTTTAACAAATTTTAGAAAATAATCTTAGTCAAGATATGATGATTGATACATAAACAGAATTTTCACACAGGATAATTTCAAGTATTTAGGGAAAGCATATTTTACAGGAGTATGTCATCACTTGTGCATTGTAATTATTTAAAAAAAATCTTATTTAATGAAATAATTTAAGCTATGCATATAAATTTTTCCTAACATGGAGTAATTATATGATATATATTTAACACATTCAGTTTTTGTTTAATACAAAGTATACATTTTATTGGTCACATTTCATACTTAATGTCCATTAAACTAAAAACTTTATATTTACTAAAATACCATTTTTTAAAAAAATTTTATATCAGTTACCTATAAAGGTAAGTATTTATCATAATCATGCCTTTTTAAAATTCATACTCGATTCTTAGGCTATTTAGCATCCATTCAGTGTATATGCTTGGGCAAAATTATGTCCTGATTACTGTTTGAATCACTGGGATATATAATAAAAATTAGAAAAGTGATTACCAGTGAATATGTTGAAGGAACTTGTGTGGCCTTCTACCTTGATACTCATAAATTTAACATGGGGATGTAAATTTCTGTGACAGGGTCACTAAAGTATTCTGAAAATACACAAAATTTTGAAATATAGTTATCTTACTGTATACTGGTGCCTATAGATTGTATATATTACATAATTTATTTTATATATAAATATTTTCTTTTTTTTTCTGTTCCTATAAAAGAAAGCCATTATTCCAAACAGGATTCTTGGCCAAACTAGGGGAATTAAATGATTATTTAAAATAGAGTATTTTTAGGTGTTGCTGTTGTTTAAGTACAATTGATCAAGCTAAGAAAGTTCTCTGTGCAAGCATGAGGACTGCAGTTCAGATTCCCAGCATCCATGCAAAAGCCAGAGCAATAGTTCACATTTACAATTCCAACATTAGAGGATAAGAGATAGGCAGAGCCTTTCAGTGTTCTGCAGCCAGACTAGCAAAATCCAAGAGTTCCAGGTTCAATGAGAGCCTTTTCCCCAAAAGATGATGTGAAGGTCAATAGATGAGGATGCAACGTTAGCCTCTGGCTTACTATCACATGACGGGGGAGCTTGCATGCACACATGCACATATACAAGTGCATACTTTTTGAAAAGCAATGTGTTTTGTTTTGTTGGTTTTCTGAGACAGCAATTCGCTGTGTAGCACTAGCTGACCTGGAACTAGCTTTGTAGATCATACTGGCCTTGAACATACAGAAATCTGCCTGCCTCTGCCTCCTGAGTAAACGTTAAAGGCGCGTACCACTCCAGAAGAAAATAAACTTTTCACATTGCTTCTCCACACAGTGTCAAAGGTCATCTCTGCAAGATGACTTCCAGAACACAAAGTTCACACTAATTTATGAAAGATCTGAGGATAGTAATCTGGAAAAATGTTATCTTTTATCTAGAAAAATCATAAAATATTGAAGGTCATGACTTGGTGAATTATGATGGATTAACTTGGTGAAATGTATTGATTAAACTTCATCTTTATATATTAAAGCAAATTATCCAGAATACATTCATGTACTAGATTTTCTAAAGTAGATAATATGCCATTATTTCATTTTAACTATATTTACATAGGGTTAGATGAAAGTGGAATATGTAATCTAGTCATGGACACTCGTTTTATAAACAGAAAGAAAAGTTTTTCTATTCATTAATTTGCACCAATATACACCTAAAAAATATTGCCACAGTGGTTTCCCTTCACCCAAAGGACATAGCAGACAAGCCAGAAAATGATCAGCAAATAATACAAATTTAATTCCATATTCAATATTTAATTTTGGTCATTTGAATAATTCCATGCTTTTTTTAGAATAGAGGGACATGTATGAGCTCAAGAGAGAGCATAACAAAAATAAGCTTCAGTTTTGGATAAGACATGTTTCACACTGTTTAGATGTGATGGTCTGCCACTGGAAGCTGGAACCAGTAAAACAGAAACATCTGTTAAGTGAATAACATGAGAATGTCTATAATAGGAGTCAAGGACTACAGGAACTTACAGTTTCCTCTCACTTAAGAACTGTGCTCGTGTGTGGAACTATAATATATTGTTTTGGATTCAACCACAAGTTCACATACTTAAGAGCAGATGTCATTTAAAAAAAATTCAATGCAAAACAAGATAGCAAATAGACAGAAATAAACAGGAACACAGTGAATGTAAGGCAGCTAAGGGGAGAAAGACAAGAAGGAGCTAGGGCCCTTCTGGGAACTGTCTGGGGAATCTGTCTTCTGGGATGCTCTTCTGCAAGGCTTTTAATAGATTTGCATAAAATGTGATTATAATGTTTTTTACTGATTTATTTCACTTGAAATTTTCACTTACTCTCATCCTTTTCCCTCCAACTAATGTTATTATCAAATTTCCCCCAAGGAGTTATTGAAAATGAGAGGAAAAACAGGCCTAGCAGTGATCTTGGATCTCATCCAGAAAATATTTTTAGTTCTTAGAACACATGGAGGATAGTGCTGCAACCCTCATACATAGGGCTTGGGAACACATTTCACATCTTAACATATCCATTTTGAACAGAAAAGCACTATATTGCTAAGAAAGACAATATCATAGAGCACTAACATATATTCTGATTCTATGAGCAACTTAACTTTTACTTTCACCCACAGGCTGGAGGGATTCGAGAATACAATAGTTATTAGGGTGGTATGCTAACTCCAACTAACAGATTGCAGGATTCCAGAGCCAGAAAACAGAGCTGTGTCCTGAATGTCTAACATGAACTTTGTTCTCCTCAAGTAGTACAAAAGTGACAGAATTTGCTCACTAGAAGAGTCATTTGAAGGTGACATCTCACAGCCACAGTTCCACAGCCTAGTACTGTTTACTTAAGTTATAGCCATGAAAAAAACAAGAGAAAAGTTACATGTAGGAGTATGGAGGGGAAGAATCAGAATGAGACTGACAGACACTGGTGTAAAGTCAGGGTTCAGAATGACTACCCCGAACAGACAGAAAGATGATTCTCTGTAGCCCACAAGGTGAAATGCCCAAATCACTATCATATTGGTAGCCTGCCACTTATGAGTCTTCTAGTATCTAGTGTTTTCTAGGGTGTATTTATAAAAATATAAAATAAAGATATCTAAATTATTTATAGCAATCCAAGAAAAACATTTCCTTCTGCTGGTGATTTATGACATATATGATAAGCATTCTATGGGTTTTATATGTTTGCACAACAATATTACATCAACATAATATAAATGTCTATAAAGTTGCAAAGTATATGATTATACTTTGTTGGTACTGAGAAAATCCTTGGGTATAAGATGTTCCTACTTTTAATGTGATGCATGGTTAAAACTCCTAAACACATTTTTCCTAAGATTTATTTAGGATTCCTAAGATTTATTGTGTGTTTGACTGTTTTGCTTGCATATATGTATTGCACCACACGTGTGCCTGGTGCACACAGAAGTTAGAAGAAGGTATCAGATCTCTTGAAACTAGAAGTTTGGATGGTAAAACCTGGATCCTCTGCAAGAATGATAAGTGTTCTCAACTGTTGAATCAACTCCTTAGTCCCCTAAGCATAATATTTTAAGATCTCTGGGGTTGATTTGAAAAGTAGCAGTTTCCTGAAAGATGTAAGAAACTGGTTTTTCCAAGAATAGATTTTCAAGAGTCAACCTGGGAAAGTGAGGCTTTATTACACTGTCATACACACACACACACACACACACACACACACACACTTAAACTACCCAAAGCTGCTGTGTCACTTAGAGGCAGTGTTCTTTGAATGTCAGGGCAGGAGGATCACACATATTATTCAACAACAAAAAGCCTCAAAGACATGTTATTTTCTATGTTGTGAAAAAAATGTGAATTAAACTATTGTTATGTCAGATACTTCTTGGAATACATCTCCCTTGGTTTTACAAGGAAATCTAATTAAGTTTCCATCCATGGCCTTGGGAACAGTTAGTGATTCCGTTTGTGTGCCTGTATATGTATTTAACTCTTTCAGAAACCAAATGCTGTTCCTGAGTCATTAAATATAAGACACAAGTATCTATGTCACTTATGGATTTTTGTTTTCTTTTTTAACACAGACTGGTAAGTCTCATTAAGGATACTTAACAAATGGAAAAAAGTCACCAAGTATGATGTTTACTCAAAACTACAGATCTTTCCGTTTGAATGCATTTATCACATGATTCAAGTCTATTACTATTTAAACAGCATAAAAATTGTGATGTTATTTTGGAACCAAAAAGCATGTTGTTTTGTATAGCACAAGGGCCAGTGGAGAGGAAACTGTTAATTTTTTTTCTAATGCATTTTTTTTAACTTCCTTCTTAACACACCAAACTAGGAACTCAGTAGCCTGGGTCTGCTACAAAATTCCTCAGCATGTAAATTTGTTTGTCCTCAATTAGAATAAGTATCTTGACTTTCTACCATGTAAACCTTCAAGTTATCTAATTGAGTGAAATTTTTCTTGTTTTTGATTCATTACATACTCAATACTTTAGCTATTAATTGGTGCTGAGTCCTGCTATTTTAAAACACTGTGCTTTGAAACAGTTGTTTTACCTGGATATTTTTTCCTTTTTCCTTTTGATCTACCATGTAGCATGTGAACAAATATGGCATCCTGACAAATTATGCTGAAATTAACATTTTGTTAGATTTTTTCCCCGTAACTTAAACATTGCCTTTCATTTTCTCTCCTTAGAGAGTTAAGTCATATTAGCAAACTGTTCACGTAAGAACCGGGTCTGCCAATACTCTCCATTGCTTCATGAAATTTGCATATTGGCCTAGCCATGCCCACATGAGAAGTTTCTCCAAATGCAGAGGTGTTATTTGTTCATTCTTTCTTGTTTATGCACAGCTCCTACTGTGGCTTCTCTTAGGCATGTAAGTAAGGTTATTTTGTATTTTTGATGTGGGATGTTCTGTAATACTCTCTTTTTGATACATGTGGATCATATGATGTAAGTCTACAGCTTTCTTTAGTATTCTGCATTTTATATTTGAGAGGAATCCATGGAATTTTCCTTTTGCAAGTAATAATAACAATCTAAATTATGTTACTTGATTCTTAATACCTGTTCATTGTTTATAATGTGCATAAATAATTTTCCTACTAATATAATATCAGATCATTTTGATTTTATTCTATTTCTAAACATGTAATTTGAATAGAATATATAAAGACAGATATTAATAACATTTATCATTTATTTTATTCAATGCATTATCATTGTGTATGACAGGAATGAAGCACATGTGTGTAATGGCTCACATTTGAAGGTCAGATAGTGATTTGGGGCTGTTTGTTTCCAACTTCCACCATGATTTTCGGGATTTAAACTCCCATATCATTGTAAGTGTTTTTATCCATATGCCATTTAGCTGGACCATTCATCATTTCTTCCCCTGAAAACAAATTTAATCCTAGTTTTGAAAACATTACCCTGGAGACCTTAGATTTTTTCTGAATAATCTAGTAAGATAGCAATGTGGACAACTGAAGGAATACAAGTAAGGTCACCAAAGTCTAGGAGATAGTAAATGCCAAGTGTGTTAACACTATCAGTGTATAACTATCTTAATATTAAAAAATTTTGCTACTTTTACAATGTAAAATTATAATCCAATTTATACAGAAATGCCACCTTCCACTTGCCGAAGTGTCCGAGAAAACAACTCAGATTCCCTAAAGACTTGTCAACTGTTGTGAATTGCCAACAACCTCAATTTTTATAGAAACATATATTTTAAAGATTATATCCACTATATGATTTTCATTCAGCTTGAGGGTGTAGGTTGTATGAGCTTCCTCTTTCACATTCAGTGATACAATGAATGTGTCCTGTTTGGTTTCAGATCCTAATGTGAGTGAAGTGGGACTCAGACGTGAGTCATGTGACCCCTCTTTTAGAATTCTTGTAATGCCTCTGTCATCTGCCTCTCACATATGTCCTAATATTTGTGTTACTCAACTTGGTGCACTTCCTCTTCTCACAAGAGTTGAAGTGCATGAATCACCTATCAGCCCTGCCATGAAAGAGGTTTAAAAAATCATAGACTGCCAGGAAAGCATATTCCTTTCATAATCTTAAGGCAAAGAGAGAAGCATTGCAGCTATGACAACCTTTAGAGAAAATGATAGGAAGTTAATGAATAAAACACTAAATTCTATAGTTTAAAGAAATATCTTTAGAGGTTAACCTTTTCAGTTAATCTCAAGTGTCAAAAGATTTTCTGCTTCCCTACTATATATAGATTTTGGTTTTCATGTATAACTTGACAAAACTGCAGCATAGAACAAACAGAAATGGAACATAGTGATCGTTATTTAATGCTTGATGCACACTCAAGTTAATTCTTATCCAGCAAGAACAAGATGCAAACATGTCTGACTGGGTTCTCTTAACAATAAGACTTCTCAAGGAATTGAGCCTCTGTCTGATCACTTGCATCCATTGATGTTTCTATTCTGCCAGTCATATCTGTTTATTTATTGCTGTAGTGGATATCTATAAGGCTAAGTGTATTTCATAGAGAATACATTAGCTACAAATATTTTAAGTGATCTTTAATAAAGAAATCCTAGGCCTGATGAGATAGCTCAGCTAGTAAAGTGCTTGAGGATCTCAGTCCCATTCCCAGAATCCAAGGAAGAAGCCGGGCCTTGGCTGGGCGTTTCTGGCACATGCCTTTAATCTCAGTACTCGGGTGGCAGAGGCAGGTGGATCTCTGTGGTTCAAGACCCACCTGGTCTACAGAGTTAGTTCCAGGACAGACTCCAAAGCAATACAGAGAAACACTGTCTCAAAAAACAAACAAACAAAAAGCCAGGCATATTTCTATTCCCAATGCTGGGGGAATAGAGGCAGGCAGACAGGTACTTGGGGATTTATGTCCAGTCATCAAGCATAGTCATGGAGTCCCCTAATGCCAATGAATGACCTTGTCTTAAGAATCAAACAAGAAACCAACACTGTCTTCCCAAGGGGCAGTGCCTCAGGGGGTCAGAATCAACAGAATGGACTTTGCTACCATCCTCTGAGTTTGGGGTTTTGATTAAATGATTGACATTTCAGAGTGGACTCTCCAGAGAGAAGCCTAGTGGGCTTCTTCCTTCAAGGACTCCCCTCATGCTGGGATTGGATTCCTACTTGTGCTTTGATTTGGAACAGATCCTGCCAGAATCTCCCCTCCCCACCCTATCCCCAGGGCCACTGCTTCTGACAGACTTGGGAGGAGGAGTGCCTCTTGCCCCTCCTTCCAGGCAGGTCTGCCTTCAGCTCCCAGCCCTAACCTCCTGGATTCCCAAACCCATGTTCCTCCCACACACTCAGATGCAAACCATGAGCCTCCTTTGTCAAAAGCCCATGGTGACATTGTTCTTTTTCCTTTTCTGTCTTCATGAGTTTGTTTGAAATTGAAATGAGTTATTTTCTTCCGCTGAACAGTATTAAATAGAGCAGGATGTTGAGTTAATCTGCTAAACTGCAGTACTAATGGTAGCGGTTCAGTGTTTTTCATTGTAATTATTTGAATAATAATGATAAAGAAGTGGTTCATTATTTCTTAATTAATGCACTTTAAATAAGGAGAAATGGAAAGAAAACCCAGAGAGTAAAATGCATTACTTAAAGATACAGTATATACTCTTCTCATTTTAAAACAGCACATATTTATTAAAAGAAGAAAAAGAAAAAATAAAAGAATCAAACAAGCAAACAAAAACATAAATAAACAGCACCTAAGGAGGAATAATACCCTGGGTTATCCTCCAACCTCTGCATACATTTGCATATATATGAACATATAACTGTATAGCTATGATCATTTGCATATATAAACACCCATGTATGTACATATCCTCTTTTCTATAAATATACAGACCCATAAAAACAACCAAAGTCTTCACTTTTAAATTAACATACACACTGTTTTGGGTTGTTTTCATCAATCATTTTTATTTATTTTACATAACAGCCCAGTTTGCTCTCCCCTCCTCTTCTCCCACTCCCCCTTACCATACCCCCGTCCACTCAGTCTCCAGCTCCATTTAGCATGGGAATCAACAAAGCATGGCACATCAAGCTGAGGCAGGACCAAGTTCTTCCCTTCTACATCAAGACTGGACAAGGCATTCCATAATAGAGAATAGATTCCAAAGAACCAATTTATGCATCAGAGACAGGTCCTGGTCCCACTGCTAGGGGCCTCACAAAAGATTAAGCCACACAATTGTCATCCAGATGCAGAGGGCCTGGGTCCAGCCCCATTGTGGCTCCCCTAGCTATTAGTCCAGAGTCCATGAGCTTCTTCAAGCTAATGTTAGTTATCTCTGTGGGATTCTCCATCACAATTCTGACCACTCTCCATCTCCCATCTCCTTATACATACTTTTAAGTGACTTATTGCTCTAGTTGTATTTTCTTGACATTCATGTTGTGATTTTGAATTCATTGTATGTTTTTTGGTATTAAATAGCAAGTTCCTTGAGAGCTGTTGGCTATGGGGCTGAGCATTCACCAGTGGCCTCTTCAGGGTATAAATTTGATTCTTTAGCATGTTGAATGGAATTGTGACAATTTGCTCTCCAGAGACAACCAGAAGATGTGGATGATGTTAAACTGGTAATTTAGAAACAATCCAAGTGAATGCAGTGTTCAGTTAAGCATTGATTTTCAAGAAGTACCTTATTTTGTTACTGTTGATATTCTTTTACTGTTCAGTATTCTCTTTAAGGCCGACATTATCTGCCTTTATATTGAAAAGCTACTTCTAAACTGTCATGTTGGTATTTATATCCAAGAGAATTAAATTTGAGGGAAAAAGTGTTCATATCAAAAAAAATGAAGTCTATATTTCAAAATATGTAGTCTCAATCAAAATATTTAAATATTGAGCTTTTTTAATCCCCTCTTTTCTATCATGAAATGGAGATAAATGGTCACAGTTATAAGAGGACTGCCTACAGTTTCTTTTCCTGGAATCTCTAAGTAACTCTTTGAAAATGAAAAGACAATTAATTTATACTGACATTACACAAGACAATTTCAGCTTTCTCCCCAAGTAAGTGGTCTGAAGTCCAAGTGAAAATCCCAACAAACATGAGGTCTTTCAATGGCCTCTTTTTTTAAAATAAATACATCAGATATATATATCATGTGTCCTTAAAAATATTTTCCACTTAAGGTTGATTGAATTTTGAATTCAAAGATGTTGAATCCCTAGGACTGGAGGATAACCGGCACTTAGAATTCTCCAGGTGAATAAAAGACAGCAAAGCTGTAGTCACTTCTGGAAAGCAGTGTTTCTTTGCAAAATGATCTTACTTATTCAATAATCTCTACCAATCAATGAAGTTAATACATAAAATTAATAGTTAAATAAGTATACCAGTGTATCGATACAGTCACCCTGGAAAACTTAGCAAAGCTTAATGTGAAGAAAGAATTTGAGGTTTTACTCCAGTGATATTTCACTCCAGTAAGTGTGGCACACCCACAGGAGACAGAGGGCAGAATCTAAGGCCAAGGACTGGCTTAGACACTAGCCTGTGAGCTAAATATATCCGTGACAGTGCTTCTTGTGTAGCTTAACTTCAGGAGTGACTTGGAGATGGTTTTCTAGCAAACTTCCCAGCTCAACACCAGAGTAACCTTCTGAAGGTGTTCCCTGTCTAATCCTGGGATCTCATGATAGTCATCTTTATTTTGAGGGTCTTGATTTTTCTAAAGTGCAAGGTCTTCCATTTGGTTATGCACAAATATGATAAGGTCCACTGAGGTGACTGAGGTACATGTACTTTTTGAACTGAGACACCATGCTCGGTAGTAATTGGATCTGTGTGTTTCTTGCTTCTTGCCAGTTCTATTTTGGATAAAGATATTTGGGGTTTTTATTTGTTTGTTTGCTTGTTTTTTTTTTGTTTGTTTTTTTTGGGTTTTTTTTTTTGAGACTCATTTCATTGTCCGCAAGAATTTCAGCAAAATTAACAACAAAAAAAATGATAGTTATGAACTTCCAGATAGAACAATGGGCTATTTCCTTTTTACAAGTCTGTTTGTCATACGTGTTGATTGACAGTTTCCAATTGTTTTTTAAATTATTAGTTTGAACAGACTTCAAGTTCCTGTTTTGTAGTATAGATAAGTACTCTTCTTTGCATTTTATGAGCTGAGATTTGCTAGCTTAGTTGTGGCAGGCCAGTGAGTTCCCTAATTTACTTTTCTATTCTGTTTCAGTCCAGCATCTGGAATAATGATTACATTTGAAAACAAAGTAAAGAGGGAGTGGTTCTCTGTCTTAATCAGTTCCTTTTGGTTCTCTGGCCTCTGACTTACTTGAATGGGAACATGGCCAAAAAAAGAAAAAAAAGAAAGATATAGGTGATGGGTCTTCACCAAAAATAGACCCATATGAGCTTCACTAGCTGTGTAATTTTTTTTTTTTCAATTCCACTGGCAACAAACAACAAACTGGGATCTGACATTGAGTTGTTCTAAAACTCATTTCAACTCTCACACACATAAGCAAGGAGGAGTTGGGGCTAGGGCTCATCTGCTGAAGACCTTCACTTCTTTCCAGCTGCTTTCAGAAATGACTGGAGCAATTGGTGCATGGTTCCTTCACCTTCCAAAGGTAAGTCAGATGGATTTGTTTTCTTGAAATAAAAAAAAAAAGATAAAAAGTTTTCTGCCTTTTAAGTAATAGGAAATGATAGTATTTAAAAGCAACTTTTATACCAAAAAAGTAAAAAGGGCTAAATAAAGTCAGTGCTACCTTAGAAATTTCTAGGTTTTCTTTCAAAGTGATTGTGGTGTATACCAATCTTCCTACATGCTTTCCTTAACAGTAGTAAAATTGTGTTTAGTGGGCAATGACATTTTAATTTATGATTCTTGATATCGTGTGATATGATTATTAATAATCCAATTTGAGTTTTATTCAAAATTCTTTAAAATATATTTCCTTTAAATTATGATGAAGAACATTTTTAATGTGCACCAATACAGTGAGATTGATTTCTATAAATGACTTGTATATCTTATACCAACAGCGTGTCTTGTATGCAGTTTGTTAACTATTTGTTACTTTTCAGTGTAACTACTTGTTGTTTAATTTTCAGTGAACAATTTTTTGGTGAACTTGGTTTTTCTCTACATGATTAGGAACAGTACATGTACTAAATATATATTTACCAAGTACTTTTCTTTAGTGAACAAAGATATTTTATTTGCTAGTAGGACTGGGTTACTTCAAACAATGACTTAAAGTTTAATGAGTGTATATTAGTATATAACTTAGTGTTAAATGTAAAACTAAAAAGGATAATTAATACCTTTGAAAATTCAAAATAATTGTTTCAAATATTAGCAAGTTATTAATGTAAAACTAAAAATATTAATGCCTTTGAAGATTCAAAAAAATTGTTTCAAATATTAACATGTTATTTCCCTAAGTCATAATTCTGAGTTTAAAGAATAGATAACAGATTCTAGATAAGTTAACTATCTAATTAAATTAATCTTATAAATAACTATAAATGGCATAAATTCTTTACAATAAATTTGAACTTTTTTGAAAATGTAAGGATCCTAAGACTTTTCAGTCCTTTCTTAAATTATTTTAACTTGGTAATGTACTTTAAAATGCAAAAATAATTGCTGTATATGTTGTATTAGGAATAAGTAAGAATACAATTTCAACATATTTTACTAGCTGATTTTCCAGGGATCTTTTAGAGTCTATAAATGAACAATAATGTAAAAACACTTTCTACTAAAATCATTATTAAAACAGAACAATCAACCAAATATAGATTATCAGATAAAAGGGTGGCATGGGAAAAAATGTTAAAGTTAACAATGGGCGTGGTATTTGTACAGTGTGTACTGGAAACATTGGAATTCATTTTGAAAGTAATAGTTGTTACTCTTACCCTTAATGAAATGTGGTTATTTATTTTCAATCAATTTGAATAAATATGTAATTTTTTACTCATTTTGCTCTTGATTTCCTGGAGAAACCAATTATGTTACTATTTTGTGATATAATTCAAGATTTTACAGTTAACTTGCTAAAACTTTCTGAGGGAGTGACTAGTCTACATATGCATTTTGAAGTTTGAAAATATTTATGCCATTTTATATAATCACATTTAGTAGAATTTCCTTTTTTATACACACACACACATATATATGTATATATGTATATATATATGTACATATATATATACTTTTTTCTTATTTTATATATTGATACCAGTTCTCTCTCCCTCCCTCCCATGCTCCCGACCCCCCTCCCATCCCACCTCCAACTCCACTGACTCTAGAGGAATTTTCTAAATCATGTAATTAGGCAGCATGAAATAACAGCTATTGCTATATTATAGTTCCTTAAAATAATATTGCATAACACTCCAAACTTAATATGTATAAAACTTAACTTCTTATGGTGGAATTATTATGGTGGATTTTATTGAACACTTGCAATCATGCTTAATCTATTACAAACTCAGAGAAAACAGAGTCACAAACTAATTTATGAAGGTCCAGAACTGAATAAGTATTTCCATATTTCAAATTTTAAACCCTGAATGCCTTGTATTAATATTCTAATTATAGTAGAATTTGGGGTAGGAAAGAAACAAGATTAACATTCTTACCTACTGTTACATTATTAAAACTCTTTTTACCAATGGCTTCTATTCACAGTCTCATTTCATTTCCATGTTAAAGCAGAGTACAGGGCACTGTTAGGTCTATCTATTGTTAACAATTTAGGGACTCTGGTTACAGAAGTCATAAAGAGTTTTCCAGGCTTAAGAAACCAGGTAATGCTCCTGGATCCTCCACTGCACATTCTTGGAATTTGTTACTCATTGAAGAAATCTTTCTGTTATTAATGTTAAGCCAATGTGTCTAAAGTAATCACTTGAAGCCTGTAGTACTCCCTGGTTATGCCTCTAAAAGACAGGCTTACTTCTTGCAAGATTTGGGCTATCATGTGTATAGTGAAATCTCTTTATTATTTTCTTAAGACAAGTTTTTATTGTAATCTGATGAGTTTAAAAGAATTGATTCATTAACATTATAAATTCCTGTTTGTTTATTTGTTTGCTGAAATGTTTGCCTGTGTATAGTCTACTAGGATATAAGAGCATCGAGAAAGACAAAAGATTCTGGTGACTTCAGTGAGACAAGATATTGAAGATCATCTTATCAAGATATTTATAAATTGTCTGCAAAACCCTTGAGTTCTGCAGTCATGGATTAGACCTCCTTAGAGGCATGCCTGAATGCATGGCCATAGTTTTACCATTCTTCTACTATTTAGTTCTTCTCTAAGCTTTTGTTTAATAGCAAAACACATGTACAGTTTAACTGGAGAGTTCTATTTCTACATGTAAGTTTATAAAGACTAGCCTTAGGTCTTCTGTTTCAGCGCGATTAAGTATTACCAAATAACTGAAACATTTTGTATTAGTTTGGATTTGAATATATATGCTGGGTTTACAGAATCATGGCTTAGCATATTCCAGTAGACATGGCAGAGGGTGTATGTGTGAAAAGGATATAAAAAAATTTGAAAACTCCTGTACTCATATTCAACCTGTTATTAAATAAATCACCCCTTGTGGTATTTTTACATTAGGTTTTCATGGATAGGTGCTGTTCTTTTCTTGGGTTGGGAAGATTTTTGTAAAGTTGTGTGGCATAGTTTCTTATATTAAAAAACTGGAAGGAGCAGTACATGGAATGGAAATTTTTATGTTAATAGATGATGAAAATGATAAAATCCTTTGTCCCAGTCTGACTCTGAAACATTTTCACATTTCACTGTCCACATCTCAGAAAGTGTTACCTCTGGGTCATGCCTTTTGTGGGTGGAGTTTCTGAGAGAACACAGCTTGAATCACACATGGGAATAATTACAGATTCTAAAGGGGAGATTTGCTCTACTGTTTGGTCTATTTGCCAGGGATGCTGCTTATAGCTCACCCTACCTCAGGCTTTGCTCAGTCTCTCAGTTTCTACTAGCTTGCCCATATAGTGGAATGGTCTTATGCTTCAAAGTTCATGACAGAAGCATTTTGTCAATCTGACAACAGGAAGAGGAAAAATAAGACCATTTCCCTCGTTTCTTTTAAAGACATTGAAAACTCTAGAATCCACTCACGCATCCAGGAAAATAATCCTGTATATATTTTATACACCATATATGAGATAGCAGCTGATTCATGCTAGCATCAAGACAGGTATGTAACTAGTAACATTTTAAAGCCTGTATCCTATTGCCCATCATCCTTTAGATTAGTCTAAAGGCTTATCTGTTCTGGGTTATTCTTTGCCTTCTGAATTTCAGTACATTAAGCTATAATGTATTGCAAATAATATCTTCTCTAATGATGTGTCAGGCATTGATGATCCCCCATAGAAGGCCTCGCCCATTCTATGGAGCAGAAGAGGGATGGAATGGGAGTCAGTGGGGGTTATGGGATAACGGGAGGGAGAGGGAACTAGGATTGATATAAAAGATTGTTTTTCATTTAAAGAAAAAAGAATGAATTTTAGTAAAATTCATCCAAGATTGAAAATGAAATGAATGCTCATATTGTAAAATATGAGCAGCTATGATTTTGAAAAAAATGTAAATTCATCAGACCCAAATTTTGTATACTTTAATAGGTAAGTTGGCAAAAAGTTGTTACACAAAGACTATGCTTTTCTCTGAAGATAAATATGGATGGTCAAGCTGCTGGCTGCCATGTGCTTGCCTGAGCATTCATGAAACACATTCTGTTTTATTTCATGTACTATAAGAAAACTGTATGATTGCATTATGAATTCCTCATTACTCAAAACATAATAACACTAAGTGGTAATTAGTGAACCCAAGTAACATGTACCTTTCTTATTTTAGGGCAAATGCAGAAACTTTATTATCACATAGTGAAATGATAATAAATCACTCATTAAAAACATGAACTGGTGCCCACGCTAATCTCTTCCACTTTGTGAAATATATCAGCACATGTTTGAAGGCATGTTAGATAAATAACTACATTAAGATTTAACTATCATCCAACAAGATATATCTGTTTTCTAAGAATTCTGACTGTACATCAGTGAGATGAGAGCACTTTCTCACTTCAGTTTGAAGCAGACAGAACAGTAAACCATACACCCACATCTGTCTATTACCTAATATACCTGAAGTAGATGTCCAAAATTGATTCCTATGCATTGTAGACTAGGCATTGTTTCTTGGACGCTGTGGTAGATTCTGTATAGTTTTCCATCTCTTTCCTGTCTTGCATTATGATACTCAATAAGGAAGACTGATTCTGAAAATAAATATTCAGAAATGTATTTAAATAGGGGTTATTATGTATACCTTTAGCTCATAAGCAGTAATATCATAATTTTAATGTCATTTAACATTCTACTTGTCAGAATTGGAAATGATTTTACTGAATAATTTCTATCATTCATTTACTAAAGCCTCTGTGTGTGTGTGTGTGTGTGTGTGTGTATGTGTGTGTAAAATTTGCAAGGGTCCATTCTCTGTACTTGTAGGTGCCAAGGATTAGATTATAAATTTGGCAACAGCATGCTTACACACTGAGCCATCTCACTGCCCCTAATGAATAATTTAATGATGTTCATTTGGGACATTAAATAACATTCTAAAAACAATAACTCTCTATATGTTTTACTTAGATATAATATATATGCATATTATTTGGCACACAAACTTCTTTAGCACATAGGATTACCTGTCCCAGTGCTATGATTATGGGTCGCACCAGTAGAAACACACTTTCGTAAAGAAACCCTCTTAAACATTTCTAAGAATTGTGGGCAGTGCGGAGTGTGTCAGACAAAGGTCTCTGGTTTATCACACTGCTATGTAATCATAGTCTCTGTACCTTTTAGTCTCCCAGAAGACAACTGGAAAACGAACAAAAATGGGTGAAGGATCACTTCTGCTACTTATATAGGACTGCTGCTTTCACTCAGATCTTATTTGAAATATTAGAATGGTCAAGATATAGAGAGCAGAATCTTTTCTTCATTGTTACCTGGAAGGAGAGTAAAAGATCACATTTATTTAATCTCTAGATTCTTGCCTCTGCTGAACCAGCTGGGTCCCTCTGCTGTGGCTGCTGCCTCACAGATAGGTTCTTGGTTTAACAGCAGGTGCTCCAGCATGATATAGTCTCCTTACAAGTTCTTTGGTTGTTTGAAAGACAATGTTTCAAAAAAAAGCCTCAGACTTTGGCATTATATGAGGGGTGGGGCTAAGTGTAGGGGAAGCCCCAGGGTTACAGAGGGAGTAAAGTTGCCAAGAAAGATTCTGTGCAATTTGCCTCCTTCATCTTTCTGAAATATGGCTGTATATAGAGGTGTTGTCAAAATGTCCTCTCTGGGCCTCATCTTTTCTCAGCTCTATTGACATCTGTTTCTTTTAGCCATGGGCATTTTGATGTGAAACAAAACTGTTATGAGGTACAAACCACAGGAGACAGCACACTAAGAAAGGTGAAAGATCATCATAAAACTGTCACTGAAACACAGCTTCCACTTTGGATATTGAGTAAAAAGTGACACACTATTAATTTTGTTCCAGCTGGATCCAGTGATTCTGTAAATTATTTTCTTCCAGTGTTACATAATAACCACATATATATGGTATCACAAATTAAATTGATTGTGTGATGTACATATTAGCAATAATACCTTCTTTAAAAGAATTTATATGGATCCCTACATAAGAAAAAGAAATGGTACTACAGTTGGTTTTGTAAAAGAGTCTTAAAGAATAGGAAACTGAAAGCCTAATTGCAAATCTATATACTTATAAAATATATATTTGTGTAATCCTCAAATTCCTTAGCATATATTCTATCAAATATCATTAGTGACAAAATAATTAACCATATACACTTTTAAAACTTTATTGAATATTTTCACAAACTTAAACACTAGAAAGAAAAAGATTTATTTTTAATACTTACAATTACATTAAATAAAAATACTTGTATTAATTAATTTTTTGTTCCTATGTTTTCTTGTTTTGGCGGGTGGATTACCTATGATTTGAAGTATTGATTCTTTCTGGGCCCTCACCAGACTATTGCTTGCAAAGCTGATTGCCATTTGTTCATGACTAAGGTATGTGGCCATTGCTATAGTTTAGAAGAAAGGGAACATTAGCCCAGCCACATTTGGTTTGCAGGAAAATTCCTGACAAAGCATTTATAGTTCTGTTTAGGTGGAGAAGACAGATAGGGAGCAAGAGAGTAAAGGAGCACCCCACACTTTGATAATGAGTTAAGAATAAGAAAGCTATATATGGTTCTACTTAGATAAGATTATAATATACTAGTCGCTCAGGGAGAAAATTCAAAACAGAAGAATTAAAAAAGAGGAAAAAGTTGTCTTTCTGGTATTTTCTGCTTCTGGCTGGTTTGTAGAAACAACTTGGGGAGAAAGACATAGAGAACTAGCTTGATGAGCCAAACAAAAAACATTTCTTTATTATTAGCTGGGAAATATCATCTGTTTCAGTGGCATGTTTTCTTTGTACTTTGATCTTTTGTAGTGATATTAAGCTTCTGTTTTATGACTTCTTTCTAATGGCAGAAACAAGCCACATAAAGAAACACTGTAATCATACCTGGAACGTGGTAAGAGACAAGTGCTACAGGTTGATTCTTCTCCTGCACAAGAAAATGGGCTGTGATCGGAACTGTG
This sequence comes from Phodopus roborovskii, assembly GCF_943737965.1. Taxonomy (NCBI): domain Eukaryota; kingdom Metazoa; phylum Chordata; class Mammalia; order Rodentia; family Cricetidae; genus Phodopus; species Phodopus roborovskii. Next base: position 120,061 of record NW_026125548.1, read on the forward strand.
GGCTCATTGCTGGAGCTGTAATTGGTGCAGTCCTGGCTGTGTTTGGGGGTATTCTCATGCCAGTTGGAGACATGCTTATTGAGAAGACAATCAAAAGGTAAGGCAACAGAGAAAACCTACTGTGCATTTATTTATTCCATCATGTCTCTTGTGGTTGTTGCTCTAGATGCTTGCTTTCTGTTACCTGGTAACTTTGTGCTTCGAAGGGACTGTGAATTACTGCAGCCCCATATGGTGATGTGAGCCTGGGTGAAGCAACACAGTCTAATGCAAAATGAACCCCAGATACTCTTAGGAGTGTAATATAAACTAGACATGAATCTTAAATAGATCAAATTTTATAAAAATTCAGATTATAGTTATGTAGTTGAGTAAAACTAATTATACTAATTATCTTAAAGTTTGGAAAGTACACTGACATGCTTTTGAATAGTAATATTGTATTTTATGAGATTTTTTATAAAAGGAATTTCATTCACATTAACAATGAGAAAATAGCATATATCTATGTGGGTGTACATGTGAAAAAGTGTTATTATTGAATGAGCACCTCTGGTAAATGCCTCTTCGATAGGTGTAATAGTCATCCTAATACATAGTCAGTGTTCTCTCAGCTTAGGATTTGCCTCTCTCTAAATTTAGGGGAAAATGTAATATAGGACACATCTTGGCACATATCAATAAATTGGAGCTTTAACACAAATTGGAGTGATTTACGATAGTGGATATGCTCACAATCATCTCTCACCCTGGTTCATTTTAATTACTTTACATTCAAAGAAATTTTAGTGATTGAAGATACATTGTGGAAAAGCCTGTCTACTGTTGCCCTCTGGGATAGCTGGGAAATTCAAGTGGTTTCAACAGTTTGGAAATGGAGGTCACAAATGAAATAAAGCAGTCCAGAATAATGTGCAGGCTGAGGAAAGGACTGTTGTGAACGATACAGTTCCTGCCCTGACCAGAGGCACCCATGTTCAGTTAAGAAATTATCAACTAATGGTTGCCAGTGCTATAGACAGGACTACTGGCTTCAGCTCCCAGATGGGTTTGATTCTAGCTACCTAGACAGACAGTAACTGTACTGCAATGAGGAGAGCCAGAGAAATGGATTAGGCATATTAATTTGTACTCAAATTTCCATTATTGACAAGGACATCAGACTCTCATCCATTCTTTAATTTTTGGCAATGTGGCATTCTGTGAGATATATGCAAATGCCATTTGCATTTCTAAAACATTGCCTTAATGGGATTAATATAAACATTAACTTCAAATATAGTTATTCAGAAGTAAATTATTACTTTGTGATTTTGATTTCTTTCATTACAAATGGTAAATCTTCTTTAAGTGGAAAGATACTTTCTCACTGAGCTATTTTACTGCTATTTTACTATGTATTAAAGGTAAGAATTCCTATGCATACATACAAACATACTATGTTGTTTGATAAATACATAATCATCTTTTACATTACATTTCTCCAACCCTTTACAGTTAATGAAAAACTATGTTGTATTGTACAATATAACTATCAAAATATGCATGCTATTTACACATTACATGTAATCTTTTCATTGATGCATAGCCCCTTCAATGGGTTTTCCAATTTCCCTTCTTAGCATTATTGATATAGAATTACAGAAGGTTGTGGTGGGGAAGGGGAGGCTTGCTTAACAGTGGAAGAAGTAACAGCCATTGTTCCAGCACTTTTTGTTTTGTCACTTGTGGTTTCCACCTGGATCATCACAGAGCATTATCTTTGTTAATATTGTCTTCTGAACAAATAGTCACACTCTTCCGGGATACAGCTTTATAGACTAACATGAAAAATGCAGAGAGCTTCTCAGTTTACCTTTTTTTTATGTAACAACATTTGTTCATCTAAATTTTCCTGAGGGGTTTGTGAATGCTAATATCATTTTATATTAAATTTGAATATATTTCACTGAAGTCATAATGAGAACTCATAAGAGTTTTATCTAATTTGTAAAATGAATAATTGGGAGGAAAATGATTTTCTCGTAAGTGTAAGATATCAGAAAATATGTGTATCTTGTAGAATAAAATGGTCAAACTTGTTAGAACATAGGATTGAATGTTCTATAATGTGAAAAATAAATGTATGTAGGAAGAAAAATAGGTTATTCATGAAAATTCAGGAAGACACGGTAAAATTTTGTTTGTTTTGAAGAAGTATATAATTTGAAGACCATAAAGAACTAACTGACAGCAAGGGAAGGCTACAGGATGCAAGCAACTAAATGTAGTGAGGAAGGAAAGGCTCAAGAAGAAAGAAATGATAGAAAGATTGTAAAATCAGGTAGTAGATGATTCCAAGGAAATAGCATCTTCAGACACAACAGGGCAAAGGCACATATGAATTCACAAAGACTATGACAACACAAGAAGACCCTCAAGAGTTCAAACTTCACAAAACCTTCAGCCCAGGAAACCTTCAGACAAGGGAAGTAGACACAAAGTCCCACCCCTAATGAAAAAGGCTACTTATAATTGATGTCTGTTAGGGAAGAAAATAAAGACTACTTTCCTCCAATGGAGGTTAATGAGTATTTAAACTACACATCAGGATAGGTCTCATGACAAGGAGCTGGGCAACACAAAATGAACTTCATGTTTCACTGTGCACTTTTTCTTTGGTTTGATTTGGTTTAGTTTTTTTGTTTTGTTTTGTTTTGTTTGATTTAGTGATTTTATTTTGTTTCTTTGTTTTAATTTTCACACACACACACACACACACACACACACACACACACACACACACACAGAGAAGAGAGACAGAGAGAGAGAAAGAATAGAGATAGAGAATAAAGTTGGGTGGATAGGGTGGTGGATAGGAAGGTAGGATTTGGGACGAGTTGTATGGGGGAAGGAAAATGATCCAAATTAATTATATAATATTAAAATAGAGAGAACTTGACAAGATTATTAGGATAATAAGAAAGATGGGTATAAAGCAATGAGTACTTAGATAGGAGTTTTAAACACTATGAAGAAGACTAAGTAATTGCTGATTTAAAAGGGTTGCTATATTGTTTTCAATAAGATATAAGGAACACACATTCAAAGTGGTAATATTCAGAGCTTCCCACATAAAAATTGTAATTAAACATGTTTATAAATAAACATGTAATAATATTGATCCATTGTGTAATGTAAAAATATACAGTCAACATTCCACCAATAGGAAAAATTTGAGACTAAATGGTATAACCTTGAATACTATGATCCTAAAATGGATGAGTTGGGAACTAACGACAGGAAATCTGCAAAAAAATTAGCATTGTGGGATAGCACCTTTATAGAGAAGGTTATAATTATGTTTGTAGGACATCTTTGTTTACAGGGCCATTATATAGCAAAAGGAAAAAACGACAGAGCTTTAGAAAAACTGATGGATTCCTGGATGAATTAGTGTATATATAGAGAGAGACTAAAATATGGGAGAGAGGACTAAATGAGACATACCATAAGATATCTGGCTAGCTTGCTGATATACCCAAAGAAGTGAAAGACACAGAAGTTTTGTGAGTGGCTTGATGTCTTAACATCAGTCTGTATTCAAAGGTCAGAGTTCAGATAGATTTGATGATTGCTGGGAGACCAAAGATAAAGCTAAACAAACAAGCTTCCTGCTGGGGGTTAAATATCCAGACTAGTAGGGTTGCTTCCTACAGATTTGTGCATAGTCAGAGGCAAGGATAAACAGGAAAGGAAAAATAATATGGGTTTTTGTGAAGAAACTGGAAGGGAGAGTACAACTTCTTAGAAGTTAGGAGGAAAACAGATATAAAGGGAAGATGAAATGAGTTGTTTCCCGGCTGATGAATATTAAATAAGCAGTGGTTTGTGATTGTAAAGACCGCTCAGGTAGTGATATTTTAACCAAGCAGATGTGAAGACATGAGCTCAATGCCCAGAACTCTGTAAAATGTCTGCCATGATAGCTTGTACTTGTAATCTCAACAATGGAAACACAGAGACAGATGTCTGAGAACTTTTGGCCAGCCAGCCTTCCCTGAGGTCCATGTCAATGAGTAATCTTATGTAAAATAGGACTGTGAAGTGGGGAACCCTGAAGAATAATAATTGAGATTGATGTCAGGATACCACACACAAGGGTATACTGTTCTGAAATGAATGATAAATGTGTAGTTTTTTACAAAATGAAATGGGGCAATATAGAACCAGGGTCAAGAAGGAGGAAGCATAAAATGGAGGAGAGAATGGATGGGTTCCACCAGAAGGTGAAATAACAGTTTACACTTCACACTACTTTGTCTGTGCATGTGGAGACTAAACATCTCACACCAGAATCTGAATGGCATATAAGGTGAAACTTGACTTATGTCATATTATGCCAATTTTAGTCATTTGTAGAAGCTGCTGGGCTATGAGGACAATGGTTAGCATGGGTAAAACCAGTGAGCAGAATGGCTATCATGGATAATACCAGAGATAAGTCGTGAGCCCAAGAACAAAATGAACATTTCTAAAAGATTTTTTCTTTTAGTTTATGACACTATTTACAAAATTATACTGATGGGGCTGTGAGGTAGCTCAGTGTGTTAAGGCAAATGTCAGCAAACCTGAAGTCCTAAATTCAGTGCCCATGAAGGATAAGGAGATCTGGCATTTCCAAGTTATCCACTAACACCACCGGCACACCAACACACACACACACACACACACACACACACACACACACACGAGCATGCACACATAGAAACACAGACACACACATGAACCTTAGCCTAAATAAACATAATTTTTAAAAGATTCAGATGACTATTTTTACTGCACCACAAAATTACAATCTCTGTTATGTATCTTGCCTTTCACCCAGGAACATTCAAAGTGATTATATTTTTCAATCATAGAAATTTGAATACTGATCTCTTTTTTTTATTGTTGAAATTCATTTAATAATAGAAAAGTCAGAAATCTATTGCTTAGATAGGGAAGTATTATGTTGAAGATTCAAAATATTTCTCATTTATAAAGCGTAGAGTTATGGATTATGACACTCGGTCTAAAAGATGGCAGCATGCCACTCTCATTTGCAATGGTTTAAAGCAGTCCAAACTAAACATAGATATATTTTTGATTCTTATTTCCAAGGTATATTTTCTAGAGACCACATTTCTTTTGTAGATAAAACTATAGTCTTCATAGGTCTATATGAGACCAACATGTTCAGACTTGCTTGCCAGATAGCATAGAGATATCAGGAGCTGCCAGGAATGTGCTGTTGGTCAAATAGCTGCACAGAGTCAAAGCCTATTCTATTTACAAGTGATCATTTGATATTTATAATTGTTAGTGGCCCCTGACAAAATGTTTGGTAGCTTTTATAGTATAGGTTACTATAAATAATCATTACTTTATGATATACAAAGATAGAATTAAAGTTTATTTTGCCATATTAAAAGATTAATATCCAGTGATTATACAGTTCAGTCATGGTATTGTTAATTTTAAGCATTCTCAGAAAAAAAATGTTCCTTATGTACCTTCAAAAATGATGTCATATTTAACAGGGTGAAACCATTATTTGTTAAAAATGACAAACTTTGGACAAGAGTCTATATTTGGAGAATACATTGTTGTAGTATTTCTGGAAATCCTAAAATAATTCATAATTTTTCATAGTACTTAAAAGCACAATAAAAGTATCTTTATCCACTAAATATGTACAATTAATTTTTCTCTATAATGACATGAGATTGAGGAACAATCATATAACTAAGTTAAAATAACAACATGCATACCCCCATATACTTCCATATTTCCAAATAGGTATATAACAAATACCTCATAAATCAATGATTTAGAAACAGAGTTTAACCCATGTGACTGTCTTTTCATGTACTTGACTTCTCAACTGAGATGAAAATCTCTCATTTTAGGTTCCTACATAAATCCTGAAAGTATAGTTTTTAAACTATTTGTACTTACCAAAACTACCACCAATAACTTATTAAATTCTCTGAACAAAGCCATGTGAAATTTGCTTATGGGCATGGAGGTCAATATGAAGAAGGCATTTAGAAGGACACAAGTCCATTCTCAAAACAAATATAGGTGTTAGTGCCTAAGACTTCTACAGCCATGGGCATTTGACCATATTTCCTGTAACAAAAAGAATTCCCCTCCTGTTGAGTGAAGATTTAAGTCTATGTAGAAAGAGGCTGGCCATTCCAACTGTAGTCATAGTACTTCTGAACACACATACTGTCCTACTTAAACCATTACAGGCTCAATTGTAAGTGTGGTGAGGAAGATACAAGTCTACCTTTTAAGGAAGTGCTTAATGCAGAAGAAAGAAAAAATAACAACTGATTAAGTAACAGAAAAAGAAATGTCATGTAATATTGTAAGTTCCCATAATATGACTGTAGTTGACAGCTAATACCTGAACAAAGCAGTGTGGGAAGAAAATCATGGTAGAGTTTTTACTCAACATAAAAAGTCTGATTCTAAATACTAACAGTGAGCACTTGCTGAGTGGTTTCTGTGTGTTCACACTGTTTGAACTCATATTTTAGTTGCTATAATGCATGAGGGTAAAGACAAACAATATTAAAATGTCATCAATATATTTTGCCTCTGAATGTTCTAAATTGGTATGGCCCAAAATATCTAATCTTTACATTATGGAAACTAAGAAATAAATAAATTAAATAATATGTCCAAATCATGCATTTTATAGTATGTGGTTTCACTGTATACTGAATATTCTATACTTGACTCTAGGTTTTTCATGTGGTCTTTGGTGAATAAGGCAATTTTTAAAATTTTTTTTGCTCCCCCTACTCCAATACAAAAAATACCAAGTGTGCCTTAGGTATTACTAGCTTTGACAGTTATGTGAATGAGACATGTTCACTCTTGGATTTGCCATTACATTAAAAGAGAACATTACCTGCATAACTGTGAAAGTTAGTGTATACATCTCTGTCTTTGAATGATAGCTCCTTTTCCATCCCTCAACCATCTAAAAAGGCTTCTCAGTTCAAAGAACAGAGCAATAGTAATGGTCAAAAACTAGTTCTAATTTCCCCAGGAGTATACTGACTTATCACTTCACTAAGGACTGAAATTTTTTACTTTGAGTGATACAAGATAAATAATGCCTATTGTCTTGGGCCTTAAAATTTTTTATGACCCATAGATGCTTGTGTGTGTGTGTCCATGTTTGGGGTGGGGAGGGGTTAGTTCTTCTTTCTTAGTCTTGTGACACAGTTAAGTCAATACAGATTTCAGCTTTAACATTCACAAACACCTTTATCTTAAGAAAAATTGGATTTTCTTAGCTTTGGAACTTTGCCCTAATGCTGGGCTAGTATGGGGGGAAGTAAACATTCTGGCAGCATATCTTTTTCAAGGATACTTCAGAGAAAAGCGTTATAGAAATCTGAATGTTACATGAGCAGCTTTGTTCGGTGCACGTGGGTTACACCACTAGAGAATTTTTAAACACATCCTAGCCTGCTGCCCCCTTCACCAAGGACTTCCATCATCCTCTGCATTAAGCAATACAATTCCCAAAAACATGAAACTTCATTTCACATTTACCAACTAAGAACTTAGGGTGACTAGGGTGTATGTGAGACAAGAAATTCAGTAACAATATGAAGCAACAGAGGACTAGTAGTGTAAGGGTCAACGAAACAGATTTCATTAACTACAATGCTACTGCTTGCTTGGGCTGCACTTACAACAGCCAACGGCTTTCTTAGAGACTCTGTGCTCAACCTAAAAAATCAGGCTACTGCTTCTTGCCCTTTCCTGACCCTATCATTCAGTGAATTGGTATTTCCAGGTGAAGAAAAGAAAAGTGGGCTATGTTATTCCTTCTCTTCTCCTTAAACACTGTTGGCACTGGGCATTCTTCCCAAATTACTTAATTGGAAGTCTCTACAAGGTACAACCTCTCTTTGTTTCTACTGATTACTATGACCACAGAGTTTCCTGTTCAGAGAGTGAAAGTACTGGAAAGCAGCTGGGCAGGTATCTATGAAAATGGACCCTAAGGGGTTTTGTGGCTTTCTATTTGGGTTCCAAAACTCCAAACAGGAGCAGGAGGGTAGTCCTTCATAGAAGGTGTTTCAGTCTCTGTTGCATTAAATTTTCCTTCTTGTGTATTTTCACCACAATTGTTACACATGATCTCTAACACCACTCAGGACACTGACAGACCAAATACACACACACACACACACACACACACACACACACACACACACCATACCTTTCTTAATTTTGCTCTTTTCATTGAAAATTAGTAGTATGTGACAAAGTTAAGCCAGTTTATTTTTGGAAACATAGAATCAGGCATTCAAGAAAACATCCTGTGATATATAGAGGTCCTTTTATAATGGGATTCCAAGTAGGAAAATTCTTCATTTACTAAAGGTTAGTCACAAATCCCTTGACTTGCCTAACTTTGGAAGAGGAAGGTTTTGTTAGTGCTGCTGTTTCAAGCTCCTAAAGAAACTTAAGTTTTCTCTCAGCTTATTTCTTTTGCCTTACCAACCAAAACTTCTCAGAGTGAGACAATTACAGTGGGCAAAAACATCTTTTGTGTGATAACTTTTAGAATTAGCTGACTACTGCTTTTGTCAACTAAAGAAGGTTCATTTGAACTTCACTTAAAAGCAAAAGGATCTGGTTCTCTTCCAAACTTTATCCAAGAGTTGGTGCTTCTGTGAGGACAACATTTCTGCTTCAAGTGTGTGAAAAGTTATGCAAATTCTCACAAGTTGTTTCTTTTATTATCACTAAATATAGCAAGGTCTTAGATGTGTTCATGTTCATTGTAAAATAAACAGCCCAAACTTGTTTTGTTTTCACAGGAAGTAGTCCTTGAAGAAGGAACAATTGCTTTCAAAAACTGGGTTAAAACAGGTACCACTGTGTACAGACAGTTTGGATCTTGATGTGCAAAATCCAGATGAAGTAGGCGAAAAACAGTAGCAAAATCAAAGTAAAACAGAGGGGTCCTTATACATACAGGTGAAGAACGTTCTTAAGAATGAGTGGTGTCTCTAATTTTGAGTTTTCTCCCAAGGAATTTCATTGTATTGAAATGCATTTTTTTGTTGCCATCAGCTTACTGGTAGAGACTCTGAATCTATAGATTTAATAACTCTTCATGTTGCTATACATACATGGTATTCAAATGTTACCAGATATTTTATGGAAAAGAAGTATATAACTTATTTTTAACTTAAAGCTATCAAATAACTCAACCTATTCAATAACATGGGTGTTGTGTTTTCAAGGCGAAACACAACTACTTATCTAAATATGATTAATTTATATCACACATTATTATATATTCCTTATTATCTTTATAATCCATAATTGAAGTTCCTTAGAGTTTTGAATATCATAAGATTGTTCACTTTTTTATCCTCTTTAAAGCAAATTTCTGAATTAACATTTACATTCCAAATTATAAAGAAATAGCACTAGTTGTTGCTTAAAAGTGGCCCTTTATACTATGCCAACAAACAATTTAGGAGCTATGATGTTTTAATAGTCTTCCCTTTAGTGAAAATATCAAGAACAATTCAGGATCTTGCCAAAGAAGACAGCTTTATAACTTCAAGGATGATAATTTTTCATATTGTAGTACCTATTGTAAAATATTCTTTAAATATCTTGTTCCTTAAAAATGTGATAGTACTATAGTCTATATCTATGAAATCTGTAATCCATTATCAATTTAAGAAATAAAGTTGAAAATATATGCCTAAAAGGTATAACTTAAATAGGATGACTAAGTGTGAAAGGAAATAATTATAAAAATTTTTTAAACTCTCTTGTCTTTGTTGCTTTGTTGTTTGAGAATAATGATTCTGTTTGGGGGTGGTATTTTATTTTTATTTTTGTTTGTTTAGTAATAATGATTTTCCAGCTTTAAGGGGTTGTGGGTTTACAAAGAAATATAAACCTAGAAATTAAGTCTAGTTACACTCTCCTATAGACTGTGTGTGTGTGTGTGTATCCTATAGATTTCATTCCCTCAACCTATAGCCCATATAGATATAGAACTTAAAGGGAGATCTATTAAATCCGTCTCTTTTAGCCTTAGGCAACAGAGAAAGCTGGGAAGAAATAGCATTTATAGGTAAAATTTATAAACAGCAACTTATCCTTTGTATGGCAATTTCAAACTGGCCTTTGAAGTGTGAATATCTTGTCTATTGAAATTCCAAACTAAAATTTCTTTAGTTTGCCTAGGATCTAAATGGAGAAAAATCAACTTCACCTTTTTAAGAGATTTATATTTTGATGATTTTCTCTATGTTAGGTGAAACTTATGTAAAGCCATTGCTGACTCTCTAATTCATTTTAAATTGAGGCTGCAGAATTATGCCTCCTAAAACAGAACCACTGGTTATTTGGTTAATGGCTGCTATAATGATGTTGATGAAGTATTGATTGACAATATAAGACATGATCAAAAAAATAAAAGTACCTGATTTAAGATCATAACTATATCCCAACCAACAATGAATCTAATTACTATAGTCTGTCTAGAAATTTAAATTTTACCTTTACTTTGGCAACAATACTAATGAATGCATTAAGTAGACATATAGTAACATTTTCTGATCTTATTAACTTAATGCATTCCAAACTTCCTTTAAGAAAAAAATGTGATTGATTTTTTCTTTAATTTTCTAGACTCCATGTTTACTGATATTTCTTTTACTGGTTACCCATCTACTGGTTGAGGTTGTATGTGCCATTTAAGACAAGTATATACTGTATTATTTAGCTTTTGCTTCACTTCATAACTGCATCATAGTTTTGAATCTGCTGTAGCCTTCTTTGCATAACTATTAATAGGTACCTTAATTTTTAAATACTTTTAGAAAGAACATTCACTAGGAATTTGGTGTCTTGGTGTTTAAAATTTTCTTAGGTTACTTAGATATCTCTTAACGGAATAAACAATAAGAATTTTTGTGCAGCATCTATTAATATTTTGCTCTGCTTTTATTTAAAACATGTTTAAAATGATATAACCATTAACTTGTTATTCATTGAGTGAGAGTCAGGTGTAGTTCTCGACCTTTGTAATTACAGTACTTGGAGGGTTGGCATATGAAGTTTGTTAATAATGTGGCCTACATAATTCAAATCCAGTCTGAACTAAAACATGAAAATAGTAAGAAAATACTGAAAACCACCCACACACTCATCATGTGCACAGGGATCAATAATCTGTATTCCACAGGGATTCATGTTTCATATCAAACTTGTAGGCTCATGATTTTTTTGGGTCTGCACAATAGTTATAATTGAGCTCATATATTTGTCATATTTGTCATTCAGGTATAGAAGAGTGTGATGAGTGGCGTTTACCTTATTTCATTTCAATGAATAACTTGTACCAACAAAATGTTTTCCAATAAAACAATCGTTTTTAACAGATTCATGAAAAGTATTGTAAGTGTTGAGCCAAAAGATTAAAAATACGAACTCAAGAGATAAATGAAGAGAATAGAGTTAGCTCTGGACCTCTTTAAATAGGAAATTAGTCTCTGTGCCAATAATATAGGTTTTATTAATGAACATACATCAGGAATGCTAGATGGACCAAAACACTATGAGATGCCTTTCTAACAGGTAAAATACACTTTCTCAGCCCCATACTGAAAATGAGATCATTATGTAATTATACAGCCCTTTTATGTTTAAAAATCTCACTTTGTGCCTTTTATTCCTATCAACTGTTTTCCTTTATAATTAAACAACACACAAATGTGAATTTTCAAACCACATCATCATTATCTTCAGTATTATGTAATTCTTACTTTTGGTCCTTCTTCAATACATTTCTATTAACTTGAACCATCACGTAGACTTGCTACTGAAATCATTCTTCAATCTGTTCCACTTGACCTTGGCCCCCCCAACATCTGTCCTAACTCTCTTAGTCTATTCCACTTTTTGTATTCCAGATTCTGCAGTTGTTTCTCCTCAGACCTATAGAGATGTAGCAATAGCTAGTTATTTTGTTGCAATTCTGTAAGTCAGTGTAAATTGTGGAGGATAATCCCTGGGTTGAAATAGTGTTTGTTGAATGAATGGAGACATTTTTATCTAATGGTTATATAAGACATTGATTTTCCCTCCATTTTGTTGACATCATTTTATTTCAAGTTAGATTCATCTAGCCAAAGGAGAATATAACCCAGGATAATGGGGACAGCACTATCTCTTTGCACAGCCTATGAACCAATCTTTGAGCTTCACTATCTGGTAGGCAGAAGTGACACCTTCTGGTTTTATCTGGCTGTGGCAGTGAATAGATAACAACCTGTGTGGAACAGTTCAGAACCTCTCTATAATTAAGCTCATAATTACCCCCATCATTTGGCTTCAATTACTTCACCACCTATGAAAAGGATGTGTTTATGTTACTTTGGCATCTAGAAACATGACACAATCATGATATCCAATTGACCCAAGCATCATATACACTAGCTCTTATTTTAATGTCTTCCTCATGGCTACTACAAATGATTCTAAAAAAATGTAATCAGAAGGGGTAGAAAAAGACACAGTACAATTTATTAAGACAGTATTTGGCAGAATTTAGGGTTTGTTAATTTTAATTAAAGTCAAATCATTATCTTTAATCCATTTTTTCTCAGATAACAATTTTTTTTATGGGCTACCACATATATACACAACTCCTTACATGTTCAAGTTGTACTCAATTCACTTATCAAAAAGTCCAAATCTTTAATGTTCCAAACAAGAACCTTGAGAGAGCTCATTAATCAGGTTCCTGGATGCATTCTTGGTGAGTTTCCATACCTATTTCCTACCACAGTTGGTGTCTTTTACCCTGTAAGTACCAAATATAAGTGCTACATTTTTATATTTTAATTATGCAAATAAAATGTCATTGGAAAAATTTGTAGTTTTACATATTAGTCATATTAATTCAATCTATAAGGACATATAATTATTTATTATTTAAATTCTGAATCTTACATGCCTAAATTTTTGATATTTAAAATTACTTATTAATTGCATTCAGCTCATCTTAATTTAAAAGTTCATCAAATTTTGATTCTCATGAATGTTGAAAATTCATTTATAAATCTGTAAGTCACTTTGCTTTTGTTGTGTTTAATTTTAATTTTTAAAGAATCAAATTTAATGTTTGCTGTTTTTAAATCAAACATACCTGATCATCTCCATCCTCATTTCTGAATACATTAAATTTTAAAGTACTTGAATGAAAAAAAGCTACCATGAATTTCTACTTGAGATACTCAAATGACTTACTTACTGAGGTTGTGATTTGATTTCACAGAATAGCTATTTGGTAGGTCCATCAAGGTGTAGAACTCCTGTATTTATAGTTACAGCTCTACATTTTAATTACAGATGTGAGATGAAATGGCCAAACCAAATCTCTGCTTTGACTTTTATAACATTTGGTTTATCTGTACTCTCAGGAATATTACTTATGTTTTCCATCTCTATATTGTTAGTGTTTCAGATTGTATAGTTTATACAATTTCTGGGAAGCCTGAAAGAATTATAGTTAGCTTTATCTGAACCAAATTATCATAACTCTTTATTTGGCTAAAGAAATTTTTAGTTTGTTTGTATATCTTTTATTTTATTAAGTGCTATTAACAATTTGAAAATGTGAAATACTTTTGAAATCTGTTATTATCTCATGAGTTTAAACCAGTGTGTCTCCACCTAAACACAATAGGAACCATTGAAGAACCTTGCCCTCTACAGTTAATGTCTAACATGCTCAAAGGTGTAGCCACCATGCTCATATTAGTGATTTTCTTACGTTTTGTCTTAGCAGCTAGCAACTATTTCCAAACAAATTTTACACAATTAAAAATACTGAATGATATAAAATGATTGTGAATGGCCCCTATTTGAATAGTGTGAAAGTAAGTTAGTTACATGTTATAACACAGAAAATTACAGTTTGATATATGAAGTAACTTTTATTTACCTTTTAATTACAATACAGTACTGTAGATGGAGTTTATAAAGTTTTCAATGGAAAGGATAACATTAGCAAAGTTGCCATAATTGATTCCTAAAAGGGAAAAAAGTAGTAACTTGTGTTTTTTTTATTATGTGCTTGTGTCATTTCCTGTGTGTGTGTGTGTGTGTGTGTGTAGAAGAAAGAGAGAAAGAGAGACAGACTATTACTAGTTTAATATTAGCTATGAGGCAGAAAACACTAGTTTTTCTCACTCAAAACTAGTGATGATGATACATGATGATTTAATTCTATTATTTATCATATCTATATATAAAAATATATCAATAAGTTAGTTAGTAAAAGATAAGTAAGTTGTCACATTCTAATACCAGTACCTGATAATGCTAAAAATGAGGAAAATGTAAAATATAAAAGTGCTGATAGGGGAGAAAGGTAAATATTAAATATTTACATATTTTGAACTATCCAAACACT